>NW_027467505.1:142500-145000 GCF_046742065.1 Oratosquilla oratoria
AGGGATTGGAGATGGTTAAAGAAAATGGAGAAAAGTGGGAGGTGAGCCAGCTGTTGTTTGCGGACGACACTGCGCTTGTGGCAGGGTCAGAGGAGGGATTGAGGAAGCTGGTGGCAGAGTTTGGGAGAGTATGTGATAGAAGAAAGCTAAAGATAAATGTGGGTAAAAGTAAGGTGATGAGATGTACAAGGGGTGAAAGTGGCAGTAGACTAGAAGTGAACATTAAGGGAGAGCGACTGGAGGAGGTGGATAGTTTTAGATACTTGGGTGCAAGTGTAGCAGGAAAAGGTGGAGTGAAGGTGGAGGTAGAATGTAGATTGAGAGAAGCGAGTAAATGCCTTGGTGGTTTAAAGAGTGTAATGAGAAATAGACATTTGGGAATGGATGCGAAGAGGAGACTGTATGAAGGAGTGATTGTGCCAACAGCACTGTATGGGGCAGAAACGTGGAACATAAGAGAAGAAGAGAGAAGGAGTTTGAATGTGTTTGAGATGAGGTGTCTGAGAAGTATGGTGGGGGTTACTAGGCTAGATAGAGTGAGAAATGAGGAGGTGAGGAGGAGAACAGGGGTGAAAAAGGATTTGGGAGATAGGGTTGATGAAAGAATATTAGGATGGTTTGGACACATGGAAAGAATGAGTGAAGAAAGACTAGTAAAAGAGGTATGGAAGGCAGATGTGGAGGGAGTGAACATGAGGGGACGTCCTAGGATGAGGTGGATGGATGGGGTAAAGGGGGCTTTGGGGAAGAGGGGAATGTCTGTTGAGGAAGGAAGGGAGAGGACGGAAGACAGAGGTGAGTGGAGAATGGTTGTATATGGATGATGTTGTGACTGCATGAGGAGGAATGGGCGGGGGGGTGAGGTAGTATGTGTGAGTAATTTTTGACGCAGCCCGAAGGGATTTCTCCCCGTCCTCTCCTTATATGCAAAGGGGGACGGAGAGGGGGGGTCGCCGATTAAATGAAGCGGCCTTGCTGTGGATGTACTGTGTCTTGCGACACTGCTTCTGACCCAGGGCGGTGGGCAGGGTGCAGGGATGACCCGTCATCCAGGAGGTGCTCAGATGAGAGGAAGGGTGGGAGGGGTGTGGAGTGTATTTAGGGATGAAATGGGTGGGAGTGTTTTTATGCCTTTCCCTTTTTGGCTACCTCCCTTGGAAGGGGGAAAAAGCCTTGGTATATGTATGTATGTATTATATATTATTGATCATATATCATATATTATATATCATATATTACATATTATATATTATATATTACATATTATATATCATATATTATATATCACATATATATTATATATTATATATTATATATTATATATTATATATTATACATTATATATTATATGTTATATATTATATGTCATATATCATATATTATAAGTTATATGTTATATATTATATATTATATATCATATATTATATATTATATATTACATATATATTATATATCATATATATTATATATTACATATTATATATTATATATTATATATTATATATCATATATTACATATTTTGCATTATATATTGTATATCATATATTACATATTTTGCATTATATATTGTATATCATATACTATACATTATATATTATATATTATATATTATGTATTATATATTATATATTATATATTATATATTATATATTATATACTATATATTATATATTATACATTATATATTATATATTATATATTATATATTATATATTATATATATATCATATATTATATATTATATATTATATATTATATATTATATATTATATTATATATTATATTATATATTATATATCATATATCATATAGCATATATTATATATTATATATTACATATTACATATTATATATTATATATTATATATTATATATTATATATTATATATTATGTATTATATATTACATGTTATATATTATATATTATATAATATATATAATAGATTACATATCATATATTATATATCGTATATAAGTTTTCATGTATCATATATTATATAAAATATCTTATATATCTTATGTATAATATATTATATATAATAGATTACATATCTTAAATATCATGTATGATATATTTAATACCTCATATCATATATATTTCATATCTTATACTGTATATTGTTCATCCACGAGGAGCCTAATGTAATGGGAAGGAAGGATGGTGGGAAGGTTTAGGAAAGGTTGTCGATGAAATGGTGTAAGTGAAATTATGAACTTTGACTTTGGTTACCTCCTAGGTATGGGATAAAAAACCCTTGGTATATATATATATATATATATATATATATATATATATATATATATATATATATATATATATATATATATATATATATATATATATATATATATGTGTGTGTAATTGTATGTTGTATATCATAGAATCGATATATATCATATACCATGTGTTATATGTTATGTATTATTTATAATATGTATGACATGTATTCCTGTGATTTTGATATCATTTTCGAAAATAAGACGAGTTCCTAAAGCCTT
>NW_027467505.1:150000-180000 GCF_046742065.1 Oratosquilla oratoria
CCAATGTTTCGACTGGGCCTGAAAAGATCTCCTTTGTGAGGTCCCAGCTTGTGCCACATTCTCTGGCATCTGAGTTGCTGTCAGCGTCGTGTTTAGATCCCAAGTCTTTGGATTATAATTATGACATCTTTAAGTCTAATTTCATTAAACTTTTTTCAGATACCCCTGGTGGCAATTCTTTCCAATGGTGTTTCAAACTGGCTGATATCCTCGTATCCGGACTGGGTACTCTTGACTATAGGCGTGCACAAGCTCAGGCCAGTATAATTGTTGCTGATGCATTAGATTCACTCTAAAGTTCAGACTGGGTAGATAATAGCACTATCACTCTAGATAGGTTTCGCCTTATTTTGGAATTTTTGATGTATATATTTTTTCTGCATCTTCTCTCCAGTATAAGACTGATGAGACTCTATTGTCTTTTGCAACAAGGCTTTCCTGTAAACTAGGGGAAGTGCCGTCTAGTTCTTTGCGTATTAGCAATGCTCTTCAACATGCCCATGTCCCTTGTTCTCCTCAGTCCTCTCAGTCTACAGTTCCTACTCATAGTTCCCCTCAATCTACAGTTACCCCCCCCTCTCCTTACATGTACCTTTTGTAACAGGTCTGGTCATTCAAGCTATTCTTGTTACCGCCGTAGGCGCCAGGTACACAAGTCAAGACAGTCCCCTGTTTGCAGGAATGTATCTAATGCTTCTTCTAATATGACGCATGACCTTTCTAAAGTAGAACCTCAGGGTAAACTCAGTTATTGCCATATCCATGGTCATTGTAAACGCTCGACTGATCGATGTTTCAAGGTTTTGAAACTTAGGGATGGGACTTTTCAACAGCCTCGTCAATCCCCTTTTCCCCAGCGCGTGTTTCACACCCCAAAGATTTGACCAGTTATGCTCGGTCTCAAATAATCCCCTTTGTGACTGTTGAGTCTTCTCAATTACTTACCTTCCAATTTCTTACTAGGGATACACCTATTTTAGTCACTGTAGATACTGGCGCAGAATGTAGGCTCATAAGTAGAAAGGCTTATTTTGCTCTCCGGGAATTGTACAATCTCCCTTTATCTCCCTTTTGTAATAGTTTGTATTCTGTGTAAGGTTCTCCTTTGCTTGTTCTTGGATCTGTTTGTCTTCCCTTACAGTTTCCCTCGCATGCTACAGTCTTTCATGTCACTTTCGTTTTTGTTTCTGGTATTGCCCTTATGTGTGACTGTCTCTTGGGTATTGATGCTCTTACAGCTCATGGCATTGATATTTCTCCTAGTCGCCGTGTAGTGACTTTCTGCAATTTTGATATCCCTGCATCAGATAGGCCAGTTTCTGTTTGTAATTCTACTGTGCGTGCTCAGTCCGCACATTTGCCCTCACTAGCTTCTAAGCGCTTTAACCCTGCTTCTCATTGTGCTGCTGTTGTTATAGGGGAGCATCTTATTGGACCTTCAAGCTCTGTTCGTGTTCCGGTGCGCGTTTCAAGTGCCCCGATAGGGTCTGACGTTCTCTCTTTGCCTGACTCTGTTCGTATTCGTCGCCTTGCATTAGAAGGAACTCTCTCCACTGTTCGCGAGCATCATGTTACCACGGCGATGGTAATCAACGTCACGGGTGCTCCTATTCCTCTCTCTCCTGGCAGTCACTTAGGCTCCTTTGAGATGGTAAACGTTGCTACTTTCCAGGACTTGCCTAATATAGCAGCTTCTGTACTACAGTCTCCTCCAACACGTGACCATGCTCACTTAGCTTCTGAGTTTGCCACATTTGTAGGCAAGATCGATTTTCCTGATGAGATGCCTCGTCTCCTTGAACTGTTAGTTACCCACCGTCAGGCTTTGGCTTTGCCCGGTGATCCATTAGGTGTTACGGACCTTGTGGTTCATAGAATTGATCTTCAGCCAGGTACTCGTCCTGTTTACGTCCCCTCTTATAGGCTACCTAACTCTCGTCGGATTATAGCTCAGTCCTTGGTTGACGATTTATTGGGTGAAGGCGTTGTACAGGAGTCCCACTCAGAGTGGAACTCGCCTCTTCTCCTGGTGCCTAAGAAAGATGGATCTTTTCGTCCAGTTGTTGATTACAGACGAGTTGACGAGGTCACTGTTCTTGACCATTACCCTTTGCCTATCTTAAGCGACCTTCTTCAGTCCATTGGCACTGGTAATACGGTGTTCACCACCTTAGATTTAAAAGCAGGTTTTTGGCAGATACCCCTGGAGGGGAAGTCTCGTAAAGTCACGGCCTTCTAGACTCCCAGTGGGCACTATGAATGGCTTCGTTGCCCCATGGGTTTGCGGAATGCTCCTTTGACTTGCCAGCGCTTAGTTAACTCCATTTTTCATGGCTTAGTGGAAGATGGACTTTTTGTTTACCTGGATGATTTGATTTTAGTTTCCAAAGATGTGGAAAGCCACTTTACTGAAGCTGGGTTGAAACTCAACTTACCCAAGTGTTCCTTTTTCAAGTCTAGTATACAATTCCTAGGTAATGTTGTAGATAAAATCAAGTTGGTGAGGGACTTCCCTATACCGAAGTCAGTTGAAAATGTACGTTCCTTCCTTGGACTTGCAGGATACTATCGTGAATTCATTAAAGACTTTGCTTCAATTGCTTCCCCTCTCACTCGCCTTCTCAAGAAGGACTCTTCCTTCCAGTGGCGTGATGTTCATCAGGATAGTTTTGATTCCTTGAAGCTTGCTCTTACTGCAGCGCCTGTGTTGGCCTTCCCAGATTATAGTCTTCCCTTTACAATTTGTACAGATGCTTCTGGTACAGGCATTGGAGCTGTACTCATGCAACAAGTAGATGGGTGTGGACCTCATGTTATTGCATATGCTAGTCGCATTCTTAATAAGCCTGAGTCCCGTTACTCTGTTACTCATTTAGAGGCCCTGGCAGTGGTGTGGGCTTTAAAGCATTTCCGTGATATCATTTTTGGATATCCTATTACAGTCTACACGGACAACACAGCTGTCACTCAGCTTTTCAAGGGCAAAAATCTTTCAGGCCGTCTAGCCAGATGGTTCCTCATGATCGAGGAATTCAATCCAACCCTTAAACATATCCCGGGGCGTGCGAACAATGTTGCTGATGCACTTTAACATAATATCCCTGTTGCTGCTGTTGTAGTGATTAATAACTTTTCCCTGAAGGATCTGGCCAAAGCTCAGCGTGAAGACCCTGTTTGGTCTGTGGTCATTTATGCTTTGGAGTCTGGTGATGATACCACCTTACCAGCTTTACCGGTACCTCTGTCCCAATTTTCCCTGCAGGACAAGCTTCTCATTCGTAATGTGGAAGTATTTGAGCAATATATGGCACAGCTAGTGATCCCTGAGTCTCTAGTTCCCGTTGTTTTGTCCCTTGCTCATGATGCCCCTCAGGCTGGTCACCCAGGTCGTGACAAAACTCTGGCTATGGCACGGAAGAAGTATTATTGACCTAAAATGTGACTAGACATTACCTCTCATGTGGCCCGGTGTAGTTCTTGTGCCCAGAACAAAGGTTCTACGAGCACTGCTCCCATCTTAGAGTACCCTACTCCTTCTCGCCCTTTTCAGACTGTGGCTATAGACCTTTTGCAACTACCTCGTAGCACTCAAGGTTCTGTGTATGTCCTTGTGTGTGTGGACCAATTTAGTCGTTTTGTAATATTAGCTCCCTTACGTAACAAGTCTGCACCAGTTGTAGCCCATGCTTTAGTTTCTCATGCTTTGTGCCCATACACTACTCCTTCGGTGCTCCTTAGTGATAATGGGACGGAATTTAGGAATGAAGTTTTGGCTAGTATTTGTGAACGTTACGGCATCACACAGACGTTCGTGACTGCTTATCATCCGGCGTCCAATGATTTTGTCGAGAGGACGTACAGGAAAATTCTCGAGATACTAAGACATGTTGCTAGTAATTTTCATGAGTCTTGGGAAGATTGGCTTCCCCATGTCAGTGCTTGTATTAATAGCACCATTAATGTTTCTAAAGGCAAAACGCCTCATTATGTCATTTTTGGAGTTGAAAAACGGCTCCCTTATGATGTGTTTGACAGCCCTCTACAACTTTGATGACTATAGTCAACTCCAGAGTCACGCGATGCATGCCATTTATGACTCTGTGTTTCCAAGGCCGAAATGTTGAAACACCAACATGTCCGTGCAAAGCCTGTTACCATTGTTGTTGGTGATCATGTTTATAAGAGCATGCCTGACCGCCAATCTAAATTAAATTGTAAATTTACAGGCCCCTTTTTGGTAATTGAGCAGCTACATCCCAAAAAGTTCAGGGTTTTTGACCCATCTAAGGGATTTAGTGAGGTTTTGTATTCTGACAGGCTTAAGAAGACTCAGGTGCCCATACCTGCATTTACCCAGCCTCCCCCAAAGCTCAATGTTCCCATTGTGTTGCCCGCTGTTTGCCACTCGCATCATCTACGTTCCAGAAGTACAAGGCCTTGATGGCCGAGTGAGCCTTTTGTATACATATGTGTTGTGCATTATTTTTTGTATCCCCTAGCCCTTGCTATTGTAAATTATGTAAATTCCTGGGTGCGGCCTCAATTGTGCTTGACGTACCTGAGGTGGGGGATGTAATCTTTGGTTATATTTACAAGCGCTACCATTTTTTGTCTGCCCAAAGGTATATTGTTACAAAGGATTACAAAGGCGGAGCATGCCGACAGGAGACCTTTTGATCCATATCTAGGTCGGATGCAAAAAAAAAAAAAAAAAAAAAAAAAAAATCATATTAATAATAAATTAAAACTATAATAATGTAAAAATAACAAATAAAATACATAAAGAAATGCATAGGTATAGTTGAATAACAAACAAAAAGGTAAATAGTAAATGATTATAAATTGACATATAACTAATAATAAATCAGACAGACAAATTATAACAAAACAAAAACAAATAATATAACATAAATTATAATCATTACAGCATCTTACTTAGGTATTTATCTAAATGATTCTTAAAGCTTCGAACTGAACTACATTGCACTACCTGTGCAGGAAGTTTATTCCATTCATTAACTACACGGTTGGCAAAGTTGTTTCTACCTACTTCCAAATTGAATCTATTTCCGGACAGTTTGAGACCATTGTTTCTTGTCTGATTCTCATTCAATGTGAAAATTTTGTCACTTTTGATGTTGTCAATTCCCTTTAAAATCTTAAAGACCTGTATCAAGTCACCTCTGAGTCTACGCTTTTTTAGGGAAAACAGATTCATGTGCTTAAGTCGATTTTCGTATGATTTATTTTTGATATTTGGAATCAGTTTTGTGGCTCGCCGTTGTACTTTTTCCAGTCTGTCAATGTCTTTAATGAGATTCGGTGACCATACGGAAACAGCATATTCCAAATGTGGACGAACTAACGATTTATATAGCTTGTTAATGAGTGATGGACTTTTGAAATCAAAAGATCGCGCAATCAATCCCAGAATCTTATTTGCTTTCTCAGAGGCTGAAATACACTGCTTGGATGATTTGAGGTCGTTACTGATAATTACGCCGAGATCTTTTTCACTATCCACTTTTGTTAACGAATTTCCAAATAACTTGTAATCGTACTTACTGTTATTTTTACCTATGTGCATTACCTTGCATTTACTTGTGTTAAATTTCATTAGCCACTTTTCAGACCATTGCTGTAATTCATCTAAATCTTCTTGAATATCTAATTGGTTTGAGTGATCATTTGCCACTCCGCACAGTTTTGTATCATCAGCAAATTTGGAAACAGTAGATTTTAGTCCATGGTCTATATCATTTATATATACTATGAATAGAAGTGGCCCAAGAACTGAACCCTGAGGAACTCCACTTGCAACACTTTTCCATCCAGAAGTTTTTCCATTTAAAACAACTCTCTGTTTTCGACCTTTCAACCAATTACTAGTCCAACCTAATAGGCTACCACTTATTCCATGCAAAGCTAATTTAGTAAGTAGTCTTTCGTGTGGGACGGTATCAAAAGCTTTTGCAAAGTCTAGATATATTAAATCTATATTGTTTCTTTTGTCATAATTCGAGATAACTGTGTTGTAGAATTCGAGTAAGTTAGTCACGCAAGAACATTTCCGTCTGAAACCATGCTGGCTATCATTTATCAAACGGTTACTTTCTAAATGATATTCGATATCATCTCTGATGATAGTTTCCATTATTTTTCCTACGATCGAAGTCAAACTTATAGGCCTATAGTTATTTGGTTTCTTTTTGTCACCTTTTTTGAATATGGGAGTAACGTTAGCTAGCTTCCATTCTCTTGGGACATCTCCGGATATGATGGATTTCTTGAAAATAATTTCTAATGGAACAACAATATCATTTTTCATTTCCTTTAAGATTCTTGGATGCCAACCGTCAGGCCCTGGTGTTTTATTAACTTTGAGTTTGTCTATACACCTTTTAATTTTTTCTTTTGTTATATTTACCGTAGTGAGTAAGTTTACCCCAGACTTTTCACAGGTTTCAGTTTGGAATTCACTTTGAGGTGTTTCGTTTACGAATACCGAGCTAAAATAATTGTTTAAGATATTACACATTCCTTCATTTGAATATTCAAGTTGACCGTCAGCAGATAATAGTGGACCAATGTGATTCCTAACAACCTTTTTATCTCTAATGTAACTATAGAATTCTTTGGGATTCTCTTTGGATTTATCAGCGATGTTCATTTCGTATTGTCGTTTTCTTTTTCTTATTGTCTTTTTTAAATCTCTCTGTATTGATACATAACTTTCATAGTCATTAGATGCACCCGAGCACTTATATTTCTTATAAGCCTGTCTCTTTTTAGCAATACTTTTTTGAGTTTCTTTGTCGAGCCACTTTGGGCGAGCCTGATTTGGGGGACGTCTGTCCTTAAAAGGAATGTAAGTTTGAATCATCTTAGTGAGCGTATTTTGAAATATTTCCCACATCTGATCTACAGGCCTTTCGTTTAATTTTGCCTCCCAATCTGTAAGCTGAAGCTCCTGACGTAGTTCTATGAACTGAGCTTTACTGAAATCGGGTATTTTAGAAACACAAGTATCTATTCTAAAATTGTTTAGGAGTTTGAATCTGACTAAATTGTGATCGCTATTTGCAACAGATTCACCGACTTCTACATCAGTTACCATGCTTTCGCGGCTAGTGATCAATAAATCGAGCAAGTTTCCATATCTTGTGGGCTCTTTTACATGCTGAATTAAGTAATTGTCACCAAGAAAATCAATCAAGCGACTACCTATATGGCCATGTTCAAGGGTCATCCAATCAATGTCAGTAAAATTGAAATCACCCATTATCAATAAATCCCGGTTGCAGAAACTAGACAGTTCTTGAAATAACAGTTTGTCGTCTGCTAATGATAATGTCTTTGGCCTATATATTACACCTATATTCATTTTTTGTCCATTTGTTAGGGTTAACTCAACCCACAAACTGTCATATGCATCCTGTTTCACTTTCTCTAAAACACAAGCATGAACATTGTTTTTAACGTACAATAGAACACCCCCACCTTTCTTGTGGTTTCTATCCTGATGAAAGTGTTTAAATCCCGCAATATTAAATTCAGCTTCGAACTCTGTACCATTTAACCATGTCTCAGTTATTCCTATCATATCGAGATTTTCGCTTTTGACATACGCCTGTATTTCTTGAAATTTGTTCCTAATACTACGAGCATTAAAGTACATAGTTTTAAGAAACTCGTGATTATTTCTTTTTGACACATTTTGAGTTTCAATATCATGTCTTATATTATCATTTTGTTTTTTATTTATGCCTTGCTCTATATTATTATTATTTGGTCCTTCATTGACATTCAATGCCTCATTAACATTTCTCCTATCAAAATTAAAATTTCCCCCATCACGGACATCTGGTCGATTACGGTCATCCGATCTATTTTGTACATTTTGTCGCCCTACGTTACCCATTGTCCTATGTATATTGTGTATTTCATATGTACGTTATAATTATTTCAATGTTTCATGTCCCGGACGTCCGGCAATTGCTGTGTTTTTGTGTTTAATTGGCACCAGTTCTTTTATGTATTCTTGCATTTGTATAGAGTTACTATATATATTTCTTGTACTTGTATCCATTTTCTTTTGTGTATCTCTTGTGTATGTATTGCATTTATGTCGTGTAAAATATATGTTATGTTAATGTATAGGATGTTCTGTTGACCACCTTTCTTCCCACACTTTTCTCGTGCCACTATTGTGTATGTGGTGTGTGGGTTCTCTTTTTGTATGTTTGCTTTCTCCTGTCTCGGTCATCCATTTTTTTTTTATTTGCTCGGTGGGGTCACCGAGTGGTGGTGGCCGAGCTATGTAATGGTGACATTTCTTGTGTTTTTATGTACATATTTCCAGTTTTGTTTGTCTATTAATATATATGTTTATTATTGTATATTTTTGTGAGCATTTTTGTAATTGCAATGCGATTCGTGCATGTTTTTCCCGCTAATGTAAGGTTGGCGTGGCATCAGTCTTGTTCTCGCCTTCTAATTGTACGCACGTCTGTCAGTGCTTTGATAAACTTACTTTAAGAATTTATTATCCGAGTGTCATTAACCGCAGCCGCCCTGTACAAGTAGTGATTATGAAAGTGAGGAAATGGTTCATAGCAGAGAAAAACAGAAGGGAAACAGAAAACACGATGGAAGTAGCAGAAAATTAAAAGTGTCTTACACAAACATAGATGGCTTAACAACAGGCTTAAACGTACCAAATGGTTACCTGAAGGAAAAAGAACCGGATATAATGGGAATTGTAAAGACAAAATTGAAAGGTCCACTATCACCCAACAGTGTAGTACATGTGCATATAATTATTGAATTAGAAACAGAGAGGTAAAAAAAGGGGGGGGGGGTGGAGCTATGTTCCTGACTAAGAAGGATATAAATGTGAGGAATGTCACATATGGAAAGAATAGGGTAGAGATGATTATGATGGAAGTGGAGGACAGGGAAGGGAAGAACAGGAAATTTGTAGTAAATTATGTTTCTTCTAAAACGGCTCCGTGGGAATAGAAAGAACACAAAAGTATGTTAGAAGACACAAGGATAACACTAAATAAGATAATGGAAGATGGAGGAAGAATAGTCATACCGGGTGACTTTAATTGTAAAGAAATCTGCTGGGAAGGGATGACAGTGAAGGGTGGAGACGACCTATGGGGAAATGAACTACTTGATATGATTTTAGAACATACAATGACGCAATGGATACAAAAGAATACTAGGTATAGAAATGAGGAAGACCCATCGAGACTGGACCTAATAATCACATCAGAACCCGAAATAGTGGACAAGATTGAATATAAGACACCAATAAGTAAAGGTGACCACATATTGGTTGAACTGGAACTAAATGAGGAAAAATACATAAACAAACGAACAATATTGAAAGGGAAGATTGATGTATGAAAAAACAAAATTTATAAAATAAGAATGTTCTTTCAAAATGCAGACTGGAAAAGAATACATAAGGAGGAAACAACAGTAGAAGAGAAATGGAGTATTTTAATAAAACTTTATAAAGAAGGAGTGGAAAAGTATGTTCCAAGACAAAAACAAGAAAAATAATACGTAAAGTGTTGGTACAGCAAAAGATGTAGGGAGTTAAAAGACAAAAGGGATAAACCTTGGATAAAATGGAAAAAAGACAAGACCTGAAAAATGGAAAATATATACTAGTTATAGAAATGAATATGTACAAGTGTGCAGAGAAGAAAAGAGAAAATACGAAAAAGATATCATAGAAAAATGTAAAGATCAACCAAAACTATTTTACAGATTAGTAAACAACAAACTGAAAAACAGACAAGAATTAGAGAAACTACGACAAAAAGGAGTTGAATACACAGGGGAAATAGAAATGGCAGAAATTATGAACAAGCACTTAAATCGGTGTTTACGAGGGAGAACATAAAACCCAGAGATATCGAGTGGGAGGAGAAAGTCCCCCTTATGAAAGAGATAGAAGTATCAAGGAATGAAATATTGAATCACTTGAGTAATCTCGATGTCAGAAAATAGCATGGACCAGATAAAATGGCAAACTGGATTTTGAGAGAATACAGGAATGAACTAACAGACAAAATACATAGTCTAATAAGCAGTTCATTGAAAGAAGGAAAAGTTCCAGAAGATTGGAAAAGAGCAAATATAGTGCCAATATATAAAGGGGGAAACAAGGAAGACCCCACTAACTATAGACAAGTACGATAGCTAAAATTTGTGAAAGACTGATCAAAATTAGATGGGTAATGCATTTGGAAAAAATCAACGTACTAAATCTAAGGCAATTTGGATTTAAACAAAGATGATCATGCGTCACAAACTTAATGTGTTTCTATTCAAGACTAATAGATGTAATACAAGAAAGAGATGGATGGGCTGATTGTGCATTTCTAGACCTGAAAAAAGGTTTTGATAAGGTGCCACATAAGAAGTTGATAAAGAAATTAGAAAGTGCAGGAGGAATACAGGGCAAACTGCTGAAGTGGGTGGAAGACTTCTTGCATGAAAGAAAAATGAGAGTGGTGATAAGAGACAAACACTCTAATTGGGATGAAGTGATAAGTGGAGTTTTGGCCCCGATTATGTTTGCTATATATATTAGTGATATGGACAAAGGAGTTGAAAGCTACATGAGCTTCTTTGCGGATGATGCAAAATTGTTGAAAAAAGTGAACACTGAACAAGATTGTGAGTCGCTACAGAGTGATCTCAATAAAGTCTGGGAATGGAGTAGGAAGTGGGAGATGGAATTCAATATCAATAAGTGTAGTATAATGGAATTTCGAAGAAGCAAAAAAAAAAAAAAAAGTGGGATCATATAAATTGGGAGGAGAAGAAATTAAAAAAGTAGAAAATTATAAGGACCTGGGAGTCATTATTATGAATAATATGTCCCTTGAGAAACGTATAATTTTTTTTTTAGAAAATTATAATCTAATAAGAACAATCAAAGTGACATTTACATACCTGGACGAAGAAATGGTGAATAAAATACTAGTCACTATGCAGGGATGACGCGGTCACCAAGTAAAAAAAAAAAAAAAAAAAAAAAAAAGTATAACAAAACTTGAAAGAATACAAAGAGCATTTACAAAATTGGCACCAACACTTAGAACTATCATATGAAGAGAGACTAGCAAAACTTGAACTACATACATTAGAGCAAAGAAGAGAGAGAGGAGACTTGATAACTATTTATAGAATCATGAAAGGCATAGAAACTATTGATAGAGAGGATCTAATAAAATGGGATATTAGAAATATAAGAGGAGACGGAAAGAAAATCAAGAAAGACAGTTATAGAAGAGACCTAAAAGAACAGCTTTCCCCGCAGGGTAACAGACGTTTGGAACAAGTTAGATGAGAAAATGGTGTGTGCAAAAACAATACACGAATTTAAAAACAGTCTAGATAAAACGAGATATGAAGACGGGACACCAAGAGCATAGCTTCCCTTCCCGTGAAATACAACTAGGTAAATAGAACTAGGTAAATACACACAAACGCACAATACCTATCCCCAAGTTACGTTTTTCCTCGGTGAAGTACCCAAAGCCTTTGTCTCAGAATACTAACCCACAAGGTAGTTCGGCAGGGATTAGTAATGTGCCAGGGCGTGTCAACACGTCGATGGGCCATAACACACTACTACTGGGGCTCCCTGCTACTCCGACATCCTCTGACATTTTACCCTGGAGCCAAAAGGCATCCAGTTGCCGTGTGTGACCACGAGGAGGCATGTCAGAAGTCTGGAAAATGAAGAGGGTATTACTGACAGGGAAGACTTACAAAGCCGGCTTCCCTTTTGCACTCTGATTACCCAGCCTTGAAACCTGAAAGCGAGAAGGCATGCAGTAGCACTTAGCACTACCATTCATGCACTTAACGCATTGCAAAGTCCTATGTATATATACATATATATACATACATATATATATGCGTGCAAACATACATATATATATGCATACATATAAACATACGTACAAATACGAATAAATCACAAAAATAACCTTTGAAAATGTCTTAGATAGACGAAAACGTTTGGTCACCTTTCATCTTATTTTTCAAGTGGTTTTAATACACATACATACAAATGTGCATATATGCGCACATGCATGCACAAATCATATAGAGAAAGTGAAACATGATGCATATGATAGTTTGTGAGTAGAATTAACCCAAACAAATGGACAAAATATAAATGTAGGTATAATATATAGGCCAAAAACATTTTCATTAGTAGACGACAAACTGTTGTTTCAAGAGCTGTCTAGTTTCTGTAACCAGGACTTATTGATAATGGGTGATTTCAATATTACTGATATTGATTGGATGACCCTAGAATATGGCCATATAGTTAGTCGCTTAATAGATTTTTCGGCGACAATTAGTTCAGCATGTAAAAGAACCCACAAAACATGAAAACTTGCTCGATCTACCAATCACTAGCCGCGAAAGCATGATAACCGTGCAGGAGTCGGTGAAACTATTGCAAATATCAATCACAACTTAGATTCAAACTACTAAAAAAAAATAGAATTGATACTTGTATTTCTGAAATACCCGATTTCAATAAAGGTAGGACTACGTCAGGAGCTTCAGCTTACAAATTGGGATGCAAGATTAAACGAAAACCTATAGATCAGACGTGGAAAATGTTTCAAAATACGCTTACTAAGATTATTCATACATACATCCCATTTAAGGACAGACGCCCCTGAAATCAGGTTTGCCCAAAATGCCTTGACAAAGAAACTGAAGTAAGTATTGTTAAAAAGAGACAGGCTTATAAGAAATACAAGTATACATACATACATATATACACACACACACATACATACATACATACATACATACATACATACATACATACATACATACATACATACATACATACATACATACATACATATATATATATATATATATATATATATATATATACATATAAAGATATATAAATATGTATATATATATATATATATATATGTATATATACACATACATATATATATACACACACACAAACATATATATATATATATATATATGTATATGTATATGTATGTATATATATATATATATATATATATATATACATTCTTACATAATAAATCATACATACATGCAAACATACATACATACATACATACATATTACATACATACATACATACATACACACATACATACATACATACATACATACATACATACATACATACATACATACATACATACATAGAAACATTCACATATCCATACACACATACATACATACATACATACATACATACATACATACATACATACATACATACATACATACATACATACATACATACATACATATATATATATATATATATATATATATATATATATATATATATATATATATATATATTGGATAGATTTAAATGAGTGCATAGAGGGTTTAGGAAGAAATGTCAATGTAATAGTACTGGGAGACCTTAATGCTAGGGTGGGAAATGGTCCAATCGATGGAGTGGTTGGGAAGTGTGGAGTTCCAGGAAAGAATCGTAGTGGAGAGTTGATGGTGGAAATGTGTCTAGAAAGAGAGTTGATGATAGCAAATACAGTGTTTCGGAAGAAAGTCAAGCATAAGTACACATGGGAGAGGGTGGTGGAGGGAAGGGTGGTAGATAGAGCGCTAATGGATTATGTAGTGGTAAATAGGATTATGATAGGAAGAGTTAAGGATGTAAGAGGCCGGTAGTGTACGAATGGAAATGAGCTAGGGTATTAGAATAATTCAGACTCGACGCCTGCTCGAGGGCGATGTTATGTCTATGTGAGGGCGACGTTTTGTCTATGTAAACACACCGACGGTGGTGACTGTTTTATAATCGATTATGTAATCATAACTTTGTAAGCGCAGGTTACCTTCGTTTGACTAATGCTGAGGTAAACAATTTTTGCTAGTGGCATTGAAATGGCTTTCCGGATTGGTGCAAGGTGGAGAAGGAGGAAAAAACTATTGGTGCATGAATTCAAAGTCACGCCCATAAGGAGTGACATTTACTTCAGAAGTCACCGGAGATTGGATTAGAAAAATTAGTGACGTCAGACGAAGATAACTTAGCGTAGGATACGGGATCTCGTCAGAGGGTGTAGAGAGAAGATATAGAGAGAAGATATAGAGAGGGTGTGGAGAGAGGGTCGAGAGAGGATCAGGAGACGATGTAGAGACGAGAGAAAGAGATCCCGAGTGTAAGCAGAAGGTGAAATTACAGTGAAAGACGAAAGAAAATTCACCACCCTTTTATTAACCCAAAGGACGAGAGGAATAGGCATGGGGCCTAGAAAATAGTGAGACTACAGGAAAAAGAAGGCATTGGGCCTACTGCTTAAGAGGAACTTGAATATTAGTGAAACTCACGTAACGAGAGGCAAGGGGCCTTGAGACGAGTGATATTACAAGTCAAATTTAAGTGACAGTGGTGACAAGGGGAGGTGAAAGTGGTGCTCAGCGGTGCGACGAACGGTGCGACGAACGAACTGGGTGTTAAACACCTCCGAAGAGAAGTGGCGCAAGAAGTCTACGGGAACAAGACAACCAAAATCAAGAGTGTATTACGACTACGAGAGAAATCTACAACTTCAAGTAACTGCTACGTTGGGAACAAGCATTCTTCAAGATTCTTCAAGGTGATCATCATCTACAAGGCGGTCTTCAAGGCAGAGTGTGTGATGGAGGAGGAACAACGTCGTTGACGAATGACAAGACCGTAGAAGGACGTCGAACCAGACATTGACATCACGAAGCGACATCGCAAGCAGCCAGGCTAAAGCAAGGTATTAGTAATAAGTATGAGTACCCCTCAGAATTCTAACGTGTTGAGACACGAAATTCACACATCAAATACAAATATTCCAAAATTCACAGGAGAGTCTAACACATATGGTGTAAACAAGTTCCTAAACCTCATTGACACTCTTATAGTTAGTAAAAACATTACCAATGAGGATCGTAAGATTGAGATTCTCAAGGAGAATATAGATCCAGAGCATGGAAGGGCGAGGTTTGTCATTAACTTCCAGCAAATGGAATTAATTAATCAATATGATAATTACAAGAAAGCATTTCTCAAGCATTTCATGTCCAAATGTGATCAGGATCCTATTAGATCATTGGTAAAAATGATTAAGGAAGTTAGGACAAGTGAAATTGACACAGAGTACTTAGCTAGATTAGATAGATGGTCAAAAGACATGAATTCTATCTTGAAAGATTCAGACTGGATAGAAAGATCTAGTGAGAAGATGAAAATCTCACAGGTAATCAAATTGATTACATTTAGCTTATTGGCAAAGAATTCTGATGACTTAACAGCAGAAAGGCTGTACAAAGATTTAAAATCAGATATCTGTTTAGGAGAAGTAGATTATCTTCTTCAAGGATACAGTGAGACCAGAACAATAAACCCATATGTAATGCCTATAAATCAACATAGCCAATATAGGAATTCTAGAGAGTTTAAGAAAACAGAAGTAGGACATAGGCGGCATGCTAGAAGTCCATCTAGGGATAGGGATACCAGAATCCTATGTTTTAATTGTAATGCATGGGGACACAAGGCACAAGAATGTTTTTATGGGATTATTTGCAGAAATTGCAAATACGAAGGTCACAATGAGTATCAATGTAGGAACCCTCCATTCTGTATTTACCATAATAAAATCGGACACAGAACTCATGAATGCCGAAATTTTCGGGTACCCCCAGGGCTAAGAGGAAAACCCCCAGACACAGAATAAACCATTTCAGACTTCCTATTATATATACCGATAGGCGGTATTGTGTTAAATATTGGAATGCTAGGGATATGAAATAAACTGACAAACTGATATTTACTGTTGGTAAAACTGCTATAGGACCTCTCATTGCGGGTAAAGTGTTCAATAAGCCTATTCAAATTTTTATTGATACAGGGTCTGTAGTTAATGTAATTACTAGTAAAGTTTTAAACCAGTTGAACCCAGGAGTGAAAATGTTGGAACCAATCCGTTACACATTGCAAGGTGTAACTGGAAATCAGTTAAAAACATTAGGTAAGATTGAGCTAGAAGTTGCCTTATATACAAATGAACAGTTGTACATCCCAGTGATAGTGGTAGAAGAGTCTGTTTTTTCCAGGAGATTTATTGATAGGATTTGCAACTATGAGAAAAGAAAACATGGTAATCTGTCCTGCTGACTTAGGAATTTTAGTGAAGTCACAGTTAATCCCATTCTTAAATCAACCAGACTTAAGACCAGTGACAGGAATCAATGAATCCTTAGATAACATTTCTATCCTAGATAGCGAGGCCGAGCGGTCCAACCCTACAGAAAGTAAAACAATTTGTGAACCCAACTCAGAAGTTCAGGAAATCCCAGAGATTACTAAATTATCAACCACAGATGCCTTGAGAATTGCAGATTGCGGATTAACAAGGTCGACATTGTTACATCCCATGTCAATTAATAAGGTTGAAGTGTGTTTGAAAGGAATCAATGTAGACTCTGAAGTAATTACAGTCCCAGAATCAGTTAAACTTAAAGGATTGAAGTGGGACTCAGGGATGTATAAGACAAATAAGAACAGAGTAGAAGTATTAGTAATTAATACTATGAATAAAGAGATAGTTTTAAAGAAAGGTACACAAATAGGATGTATTCAGGTGTGTACTAAACCTATTAAGATTTTAAATGAGAATAGTGAGGAGATAGAATTACCAACTTCATCAATTTGTTCAGTACAAGAAGGCATAGACTTAAGAAATAGATATAAAGAATTATTACAAACAACTAATTGCCCTGAGTTGGATGAAGCTTTATTTGCTTTGCTTATGAAACATAAAAAAGCAATTGCTTTGCCGGGGGACGCCTTAGGCAAAACAACTGTTTTAAAACATCACATTAAGTTAAAACCAGGAACACAACCTATCTACATACCAGCCTACAGAGTTCCTCACTCTAAATTAGCTGTAGTAGATAAACTCATCACTGAAATGTTATCACAGGATATTATTGAACATAGTAAAAGTGAGTGGAATTTTCCGTTGATCCTAGTACCAAAGTCTGATGGGACTATGCGACCAGTTATTGATTACAGGGAACTGAATAAGCACACCATTCGTGACAGGTTACCATTACCCATTATCGGTGACATTTTGAGAAGTTTGGGAACTGAGAATAGATATTTTAGTACTATAGATATCAAATCAGCTTTTTGGCAAATAGAATTACATGAAGATTCAAGAGAGTTCACAGCATTTTCTACTACAACAGGACATTATGAGTTCAAAAGAATGCCATTTGGGTTATGTAATAGTCCATTAACTTACATGAGATTAATGAATACTATTCTAGATGGATTGTTAGGAAACACTGCCAGTGTATTTCTAGATGACATTTTAATAGTTTCTCAGACTGCAGTGGAGCACTTTAAGAAATTAGATTTGATATTCTCAAGACTAGGAGAAGCTGGGTTAAAAGTAAAACTTGAAAAATGTAAGTTCTTGCAAGACAGTGTCATTTACTTAGGACATAAGATAGACAGACACGGACTGAGTACAGTAAATTCAAAGGTGGACGCTGTCAAGAATTTTCCAGTTCCGACCAATGTAGACAAGGTTAGGAGCTTTTTGGGATTAACAGGATATTATAGAAAATTCATTCAAAGTTATGCTGACATTGCTAATCCACTAAGTTCTTTGTTGAGAAAGGACTCAAAGTTCATATGGGGACCTGCGCAACAGCAAGCTTTTGACAAGTTGAAAGATAAACTCACAAGTTCACCTATTCTAATTTTTCCCGACTATGAAAAAGAATTTATTCTTTGTACTGATGCGTCTGACATAGGGTTAGGAGGCATACTAATGCAAGAGAGAAATGGAACTTTAAAACCCATAGCTTACACATCCAGACTTTGTAATAGTGCGGAGAGAAACTATTCTATAACTGAAAGAGAAACTTTAGCAGTAATTTATTCTTTAGAAAGTTTTAGGGATATGATACTAGGGTATCCCATCAGAGTTTGGACTGATCACACAGCTATTCAGAACTTATTTAAGCATAAGAATCTTAGAGGCAGACTAGCTAGATGGTTTGCGATACTTCAGTGCTATGATGTTCAATTTAATTATATTCCGGGTAGAAGGAATGTAGCAGATCCACTTTCTAGAAACATTAGTCAACCAATGACTGGGACTGGGTTGATTAATTTTGTTTGTAGTATAGAAGAATTAGTAACTTTAGATGAAGAAATGCTAATAAGAGAACAGGGAGATGATGAGACATGTGATTCAATAATCAAGCATTTGATGAACCCAAGAGGAGATCCTCCAAAGCTACCAAAGGGGTATAAGATAGAGGAATTTCATTTGATTAATGGAATTTTGTATAGGAAAACATTTGTAAATGGGAAAGATATTTCTAGAGGTCAAGTAAATCAGTTGGTTATACCACAAACTCTGGTAAATGAGATATTGAAGTTACTTCATGATAGTGATGGTAGTTCACATCCTGGAAAGGATAAAACTTATAGACAGGCACAACTTAAGTACTTTTGGCTAGGTATGAAGAAAACTATATATGATTATATAGAAAAATGTGTAAAATGTGTAAAGGTGAAGGGAAATACACCAAAACCTGCTCCTATACTCACCTATCCCATTCCACAGAAACCTTGGGAAAGAGTTCACATGGATATTTTGGAATTACCATTAACAGAGAACGGCTTTAAATACCTATTTGTTGCTATTGATTATTTTTCAAGATTTTGTATATTACAACCCATAATCAATAAGAAAGCTGAAACTATTGCTTCCGTAATCTATGATCAGATAATCTGTAATTTTACTACACCTAACATCCTAGTTTCAGATAATGGGACTGAATTTAATAACAAAATCTTGGAAAATCTATGTAATGTGTTCCACATCAAGAAAGTCAATATACTCGTTAACCATCCCCAAAGTAATGGAGTAGTAGAAAGGTTAAACAAAAAGATAATTATATGTCTTAGAACCCTAATAAGTCCTCATAGTGTAACTTGGGATACTTGGATTCCTTGTGTTAAGTGTACTCTGAACAATCAAATTAATGTAGCAACTGGGGATACACCTCATTTTATAATTTTTGGGGAGGACAAAACTCTGCCATATGAAATGTTGACTGCAGAGCAAAAACCCATATATAATATGGATGATTATATATCCAATAGGATAAATACTCTTCAAAGTATTCACCAAAGAGTTAGGAAACATATGCAGGTGTATTCACAAGAGATGAGGGAACAACAACACAAAATAGCTCGTAAACTAGAATTGAAAATTGGGGAATTAGTAATGGTCAAAGCAACCTCACCCAATAATAAACTTTCACTAAGGTACACTGGTCCATATAGGGTAATTGATTCTGCAGGTGGAAACAAGTTTAAACTTAAACATTTAGAATCAAGAGAAGAATTGGTAGGACATTTAGATGACATAAGGAAAATTAGCTTGCAGATCTATGAAGATGATTATAGTAATACTTTGTGCATAAATATTAATAACCCTGGAGAATATGGAGAATATTATAATGATATTTTTCAAGAGTTGAACATTAATCTTGATATATTTTACAGATAGTATTGACCATTTGTATGTATTTGGGATGGGAGACCTAAACAACTGCAACTTGGTGTCAAGCAGATACATGGAAACCTAAAACCTAGGATCTGCTGTGGTCAGACTTGGAACCTTAAGGACTTAAGGACCTCTCATCTGAGTACACACATGAGTATTGTGACCATTTTAAAGTAATAAGACTGTCTTTGAAAATGAAGTGTGTTGGAAATAATATTGAACAAGAAGAGACACTCAAACTCTAGATAATGAATTGCTATTATCTTAGAGAAGATGATAAACCATTGAGAGTTAGTGTTCATAGTGAATTTTCTAATCAATTATATCCTTTCTGTAGACAATCTAAGAGAAAGCATGATCTCTTTTGTGTTCCGAGAG
Organism: Oratosquilla oratoria; assembly: GCF_046742065.1. Taxonomy (NCBI): domain Eukaryota; kingdom Metazoa; phylum Arthropoda; class Malacostraca; order Stomatopoda; family Squillidae; genus Oratosquilla; species Oratosquilla oratoria. The sequence goes on from NW_027467505.1 coordinate 170,031, forward strand.
GCTTCGCATGAACTCTCTGGTTAGGAATATGTCTGTTATGAACAATTGTCATTACCAACGAATTTTGGTAGACCAGATCCCTCATTGTAACATACAAGGATCTCATTACCTGTTTTTCCCTAACAAGACAAAGGTATCAATAAATTGTCCCGGGTTGAGTCCTAAATTGGATTTGGTTGAAGGTCTTGTCTCTATTCAAGATAACTGCGAATTGCATGCAGACACTATTTCCACAATTTCTAATACCCTTAATACAATGCATTTAACCGAGGACACCTACATTTCAACCTTCAACTTCACATTGCCTGAAAACTCTCCTCCCTTGAAAATTAAGAAAAGACCATTGTCAAGATCTCCCTCAAATGAATTACATATGCTACCAATCCTCATCATACCCTTACTTTCAGTGTTAGTGGCAGCACTGATTGCCTTTGTTGTATTCCGGAGATTGGCTCTGTCAAAGCAAATCAACCATGTAACCGCTTAATTCAATACCTTATATATATATTGAGATGCATGTTATTCACATTTATAGGTATTATGTTTATGTATTATTCCCAATTTATTGCATGAATGATGTATTTTGGAGGGTAGATTAACAATTACGCAAGGGTAGATTAGCTTATTCTAGAAATATATTAGCAAGCCCTGTAAGAGGGAAATAAGAATTGGTCGGGACGACCAAGGGTAGCTGCCGAGCCCTGTAAGAGGCCGGTAGTGTACGAATGGAAATGAGCTAGGGAATTAGAATAATTCAGACTCGACGCCTGCTCGGCCACGCTGTTATGTCTATGTGAGGGCGACGTTTTGTCTATGTAAACACACCGACGGTGGTGACTGTTTTTATATTCGATGTGTAATCAACTTTGTAAGCGCAGGGTGGTGAAAAGGATGTACATGAGCTAAGGGGAGAGGGTGGGGGAATATCAGATCATTTTTTGGTGGAAGGTAAGCTGAGAGTGGAGGATAGATGGAGAAGGAGGAAAGGGACAAAAGGTAGGGAGGTTCTTAGAGTGAACTCCTTGAATGAAAAGGAAAAGGAGAAGGAGTACGAAAAGAAGCTGAAGGAGGAGTGGGAGGGAGTAAAGGATAGAACAGAGATGGGTGTGGAGGAGGAATGGGGATGGTTCAAGGAGGGAGTCTTAAAGTGTGCAAGGATGGTGTGTGGAACAAGAAGGACAGGGGGAAATAGAAGAAAGGGTAGTGAATGGTGGGATGAGGAAACAAAGAAGGTTGTGGAAGAGAAGAAGCGAGCATTCACAGATTGGTTACAAAAGAGGACAGGGGAGTCATATGAGACGTACAAAGAAAAGAAAAGAGAAGTAAAGCAAAAGGTAAAGGAGGCAAAGAGGAGAGCAGATGTGAAATGGGGTAGGAGTATGACAGAAAATTTTGAAAGTAATAAAAAGATGTTTTGGAAAGAAATTAAGAGAGGAAGAGGAGGCGAATCAAGTAGGGAAGAAAAGGTAAAAGGTACAGATGGAGAGATGATAATGGAAGAGATGGCAGTGAGGGGAAGATGGGCAGAATATTTTAGGGAGTTGCTGAATGTGAAGGAGGATAGGGAAGGAAAGATAGCTGCAGTGGGAAATACGAAGAAAATGAGAGTGATGAGTGAGGAGAATGGAGGAGAAATAAGGAAGGATGAGGTGAAGGCAGTTGTAAAGATGATAAAAGCAGGTAAGGCACCTGGTCTGGATGGATGTCATGCAGAATGTCTGAAAAAGGGAGGTTCATTGATGGTGGACTGGTTGGTGAGGTTATTTAATGTTTGCTGGAGAGAGGGTAGAGTACCGGAGGACTGGAGTAGTGCCTGTATAGTTCCACTTTACAAGGGAAAAGGGGACAAGTGTGAATGTAGTAATTTCAGAGGGATTAGCCTGTTGAGTGTAGTAGGGAAGGCTTATGGGAGGATCTTAATTGAGAGGATTAGGAGAGGAACAGAAGGAGTAATTGGTGAGGAACAGTGTGGATTTAGGACGGGTAGAGGTTGTGTAGATCAGATCTTTGTGGTAAGACAGATATGTGAGAAAGCTATAGGAAAGGGAAGGATGTTTTTTGTGCATTTATGGATCTTTAAAAGGCTTATGATAGGGTAGACAGAAAGGCACTGTGGGAGGTTATGCAGATTTATGGGATAGGAGGAAAGCTTTTGGGAGCTGTCAAGAGTTTTTATGAGAGTAGTAGAGCATGTGTTAGGATTAGAAATGGAGAGAGTGAGTGGTTTGAAGTAAAGGTGGGACTTCGTCAAGGATGCGTTATGTCGCCCTGGCTGTTCAACTTATACATGGATGGGGTGGTGCTAGAGATGAATGCTAGGGTAGTGAGTCAGGGATTGGAGATGGTTAAAGAAAATGGAGAAAAGTGGGAGGTGAGCCAGCTGTTGTTTGCGGACGACACTGCGCTTGTGGCAGGGTCAGAGGAGGGATTGAGGAAGCTGGTGGCAGAGTTTGGGAGAGTATGTGATAGAAGAAAGCTAAAGATAAATGTGGGTAAATGTAAGGTGATGAGATGTACAAGGGGTGAAAGTGGCAGTAGACTGGAAGTGAACATTAAGGGAGAGCGACTGGAGGAAGTGGATAGTTTTAGATACTTGGGTGCAAGTGTAGCAGGAAAAGGTGGAGTGAAGGTGGAGGTAGAATGTAGATTGAGAGAAGCGAGTAAATGCCTTGGTGGATTAAAGAGTGTAATGAGGAATAGACATTTGGGAATGGATGCGAAGAGGAGACTGTATGAAGGAGTGATTGTGCCAACAGCACTGTATGGGGCAGAAACGTGGAACATAAGAGAGGAAGAGAGAAGGAGTTTGAATGTGTTTGAGATGAGGTGTCTGAGAAGTATGGTGGGGGTTACTAGGCTGGATAGAGTGAGAAATGAGGAGGTGAGGAGGAGAACAGGGGTGAAAAAGGATTTGGGAGATAGGGTTGATGAAAGAATATTAGGATGGTTTGGACACATGGAAAGAATGAGTGAAGAAAGACTAGTAAAAGAGGTATGGAAGGCAGATGTGGAGGGAGTGAACATGAGGGGACGTCCTAGGATGAGGTGGATGGATGGGGTGAAGGGGGCTTTGGGGAAGAGGGGAATGTCTGTTGAGGAAGGAAGGGAGAGGACGGAAGACAGAGGTGAGTGGAGAATGGTTGTATATGGATGATGTTGTGATTGCATAAGGAGAAATAGGCGGGGGGGTGGGGGGTGGGGTAGTATGTGTGAGTAAATTTTGTCGCAGCCCGAAGGGATTTCTCCCCGTCCTCGCCTTATATGCAAAGGGGGACGGAGAGGGGGGGTCGCCGATTAAATGAAGCGGCCTTGCTGTGGATGTACTGTGTCTTGCGACACTGCTTCTGACCCAGGGCGGTGGGCAGGGTGCAGGGATGACCCGTCATCCAGGAGGTGCTCAGATGAGAGGAAGGGTGGGAGGGGTGTGGAGTGTATTTGGGGATGTAATGGGTGGGAGTGTTTTTGTGCCTTTCCCTTTTTGGCTACCTCCCTTGGAAGGGGGAAAAAGCCTTGGTATATGTATGTATGATGTATATATGTATATATATATATATATATATGTATATATATATATATATATATATATATATATATATTGACTATATTATGACAAATAAGACTGAAGGTGGAAGAAGCAGACGAGGAGTAATGGGAGAATTTCACGCTTTAACGTTTCGACCCACAGGGTCTTGATCACAAAGCTAACAACTCAAACATAACAGGAGATTTTATACATGGACGGGTCATCTCATGGGATGCTTGTTATCTTATTTGCGTATTCTTTTATCATTAATAAGCTTGTGGCTTTTACTAGACATATAAAGCCTTTTCTATGGCCTCGCAATTGGTAGTCCCCTTTCTGCAGTGTTAGGAAATTTATACATGGAAATACTCGAAGCAGAAGTACTCGAAACAGAAGAATACTCGCAATGGGTAGTCCCCTTTCTGCAGTGTTAGCAAATTTATACATGGAAATACTCGAAACAGAAGAATACTCGCAATGGGTAGTCCCCTTTCTGCAGTGTTAGCAAATTTATACATGGAAATACTCGAAACAAAAGAATACATGACAATAATGGGTAGGAATAGTACATGGTTTAGGTATGTTGATGACATACTTGTAATTGTACCTAATGATACAGATATTAACAACAAACTCAGAAGATTAAACAGTGTAAATGAAAACACAATCTATTGTAGAAAATGAAAATAACGGAAAATTACCTTTCTTAGACACAATTATCCATAGAATAGATAAAAATGTGAAATTTTCAGTATACCGAAAACCCACCAATAAAGAAGACTATATACACTTCTATTCAGGACATAATGACAGAACTAAAACAGGTATTATAACAGGTTTCTTCCTCAGAGCATTTCGTATATGCAGTAAAGAATTTCTAGATCTTGAATTACAACACATCACAGAGACTTTCATCAAACTCAAAATCCAAAAGGTCTCTTATGTAGGCTAAAAAAGAAAGCCAAAGAAATAATTAACAAAAGTAAAGATAAAAATAAGAATGATAATGAATGTAATAATGAAACCAGATACATTACAGTACCAACTTCTAGTGTCAATTCATACCTAGACACTTTTCTCCTAAAAGCGGACGTTAAGATATCCAGGACATCAGGTAACAAAGTAGGACATTTAGTAACACGTAGCTACAATAATCCCACTAACGAAAACAACGTTGTTTATAAAATCCCGTGTAAAAGCTGTCCCTCTTCATATTTTGGTGAATCTGGTCGCGGACTTAATAAAAGGATAAATGAACATAAAAATGACGTAAAAGCCCATAGAACATCTAACTCCTCAGTAATGCATGTGGATAAACATGGCCACCTTCCAGACTGGAACAACACAACCGTATTAAATGAAGGATCATCTAAGAAACTAAGGAAGACAATTGAGGCAGCATACATTAACACTAATAACATTAACCATAGAGAAGGCTTTATATGTCTAGCAAAAGCCACAAGCTTATTAATAATAAAAGAATACGCAAATAAGATAACAAGCTCTCCGAAGCGTCCCATGAGATGACCCTTCCATGTATAAAATCTCCTGTTATGTTTGAGTTGTTAGCTTTGTGATCAAGACCCTATGGGTCGAAACGTTAAAGCGTGAAATTCTCCCATTACTCCTCGTATGTTTCTTCCACCTTTAGTCTTATATATATATATATATATATATATATATATATATATATATATATATATATATATATATATATATATATATATACATGTATATATGGAACCCAGAAGGATCATAGCAGACGTTCTGACTTTGTCCGTACAACGAAATTCGTCGAGAAGTTGCTAGAGAGAGATGGGCGAGAGAGATGGGCGTGGGAGTGGCGATTATGAAGAAAGCGCTGAATGAGGATCTTCTCTACTCCTCATACAAGAGGCACAAGGGTGAACTACTCACCACCAAGGCCCAAGAGAACTGTTTTATGAAAACCAAGGAACTCCTGAATAAGATCAAACAACCCAGTCGAGCCGGGGATGCTCTGGTTCTTCTCAGACGAGATGAATTTCTGTCAGGACCAGTTGCACAACGCACAGAACAACAGGTGGCTAGCCTACAGTCCGCACGAAATCCAGCGCTTCATGAAGACCAAGTTTCCTCAAACTGTAATGGTGTTTGGGTGTGTTTCCAGCGAAGGCCAAATCATGCCGTCCCACATCTTTGAAGAGGGACTCAGACTCACTTCAGATGACTATATTGAGTTGGTGTTCGCTGTTGTCAAGCGCTGGGTGGAGAGGGTGGCTGCGGGAAGACAATACGTGTGGCAGCAGGACTCAGCTCCGTGGCACACCTCCGGGAAAACCCAGAAGCGGCTATCTGAATACTTCTACGACTTCACCAATCTCAACATCTGGCCCTCCAATTTGCCTGATTGCAACCCCATGGATTACTATGTGTGGGGCGCAGTTGAAAAAGACATCAATCGTACTGCCTGCAACACCAAGGACGAGCTGATTGCCAGGATCATACTGGTGTTCAGGCGTCTCTCGAAGGACACCCTCAAGGCCGCGTGCTGCAGGTTCAAGTCCCTCCTGAAAGCCGTGGTCGAGAGTCAGGGCGGCTTCATTGAATGGCTGTATTTGGCAAATGATCCTTTAAGAGATGCACTTTGGATTTTGAGAATACATAAATTTTTGGCCAAGATATGTTTTTCTCCCCTTTCCGAAAAATTGTCAAATTTATCTCGAACGCCATATATATATATATATATATATATATATATATACATATATATATATATATATGTATATATATATATATATACATATTGACATATATACATATAAACATATATACATATCTACATATATGAATATATACGTATATACATTTATACATATATATATTCCTGTTAGATGCTAAAGCACAAGTGGCGTCAATGATTTTAAGAGAACATTTCTCTAACTCTGTATTTACTTTTTTCTTCATAATTCAAACTCTGTAGGGAATAGTAAAAGGCTTCAGAATGTTGATTTATTTTACCGACAGCTGTTTCAACTATTACAAATGGTCATCTACAGGTTAATACACTACATCAAGACAAACATGGGTATATAAGGCCGAGTAAAAACGGCAGGGAGAGGTCACTTGTAAGGTGGGAATCAGTCTACTCCACTAAGACGGAAAGAGTAACCGGAACAACTTCCCGATGTGGGATTCCGTCCTGGTAGTCTAGACACAATCCCCATATGGGTTTTTGTCCCGTGGTGACGGTCTGTATTTTCTATTGGAGGGGAGGACATAATCAGATGATATCTGTACATTTAAAATAGGCTTTTGTAAAGCGATGCTTTCTGCCTCAGCTACTACTAAACTTCCATAATTGTTATCATGGTGGATAATCGTTGTATCTTTATCGTGGGCATCGACAAAATGTTGGTGGATGGCTCCGTTGTTACGGTGAGCTTGCAGTTGTCTTCTTAAGGTCGTGAGGGTATGGCCGACGTAGCTAACATCGAGGGGCTTGCATGCCCCTTCAGAATATTTAAATTTATATACTACGCAGGTGTTAAGTTCCTTTGGACACTCGGGGACGGTGCTGCTTTTCATAACGAGGGAGGCAATCAGGTTGGGACAGCTGAAGACTTTCAGTGAGACCCTTTCGTAGGGCTCCTGAGGTCAAACACCTCTAGAGATAATCCCACGAAGGGTATCGGCTTCCTGTCTGTAAGCAGTGCCAAAATCTAATTTATGGTAAATCATTAGGGTTTTCTCCGCATTGTCAGCAGTGGTCTTGACTCGGGTGTGAAACTCTTCCATATTCTTCCTAATAACATCTTCTATGGTGTTATAAAAGAAGCCATTATTCGTTAACACCTGTCTAACACGTTCAAGTTCTGTATGAACAGCTTTCCACGTGCTGCAATGGGAGAAGGCCCGCCTGACGTAAGCACCAACTACAGACCTCTTATAAGAATCTGAACACTCTCCCCTGGCATTTAGGCAACACCCAACATTGGTATCTTTTGTGAAGACAGAAGTAGCGTAACGATCCTCTTTCTTTTCGACAAGGACATCAAGGAAGGGAAGGGTTTTGTCCTTATTCTCTTCGATGGTAATATTGAGGACTGAATTGGCTTTGAGGGCGTCTGCTAATTTCCTGGTATCGCTGCTTTCTTTGACGGAAATGAAAATATCATCAATATATCTGGCGTAGATCCTCGGTCTATGGTGACTATTGAAGGTCCTAGTTTTTACAGCAGCCATGTATATGTTGGCAAATAGGACACCCAGGGGTGATCTCATCGCAACACCATCTACCTGACGGAAGAGTTCCCCTCTGTGGGAGAGGAAAGGTGCCTCCATCGTACACATTTCCTTCAATAGCCTTTCGGGTATTGAAAGGGGGGTTCGGTCAGATCTATAAACGTAGTCCAGGATGATTTCTATAGTTTCTTGGACAGGAACATGGGTGAAAAGACTTTTAACGTCCAGAGATGCAATGTCTTCGTCAGGATCAGAAGTTCTCAGGATGTCAATGAACTCAGCAGCAGACCTCAAAGAGTAACCTATGGGGATGAATGGAGTTAATATATTGTCTAAGATTTTAGTCATCCTATAGGTGGGTAATGTCGTTTGGGAAACTTAATTTCTTGCTGAAGTTTATTAGCTATTGTTATCATACTACTAACTCGTTTTTTAAAGTATCTGTTGGATCTTTGGTTAGTTTTTCAAATTTGGCTTGGTCACTTAAGATGTTGTCCATTTTGTCTAAATATTCATCTCTCTTTATGAGGACGTAGACTGCCGACTTATCCCCTTTTCTTATGATGATGTCCCCTCTCTCACGTAATTTCTTTGCAGCTTCCCGGAGGGGTTTGTTTAGAATTGTATTAGAGAAAGTGCTGCGTTGTCGGCCCGACTCGCCAACCAACTCGTTAACAACGGTGGGAGTAAGGTCAACCTTACCTTCGTGCTGGATTTTTTGGAGACGGTCTATAAGTTTTTCTGTCTCAATCCTTTTCGATTCTGGATTAGGTTTCTTCAGATAATGACATTTAAGACCTAAATTTAAGAGGGTCTTTTGCGCCTCGGTCAGGTTAATACCTGCCAAATTAATGTAGCCATCCCGGTGTTCCTCGTTCCTGACGGGGCCGCCATGTAAAGCTATCAGTTTCTTTTCATGACGGGTCAGTACTATTCGTTGGTGCTTCCTTTCAACGTTTTCAAGGAAATGCTTGGCTTTCTGTTGGAGGTCTCTAGAGGTTACAGTGCAGAAATTATCCCAAAGTTGTTCTTTCTCTTCCTCTAGGCGTTTAAGCCTATCACTGGTTTCTTTCTCTCTGCGACGTAGAATTTTCTCTGCGTCTGTCCGAGAGATCCATGCCCTTCCATTGGGAAATAAATGTTTACTCTTTCCGTCTTAGCGGAGTAGACAGATTCAGTTGATAGGGTGATTAAAAGTGCTTAAAAGTTTAAAAATGGCACTTGACTCATTCCCGTCTTTGACACATTTCTTGTGTTGTTTTATCCCGACAGAAAGATCTTTTGCCGTTTGGCCGATATAGAATTTATCACATATTTTGCAAGGAATTTTGTACACACAGCTTTTTTGGCAATTTTTAGAATTATTAATTAGGTATTGTTTGATAGTGTTATTGTTTCTGAAGGCTACATTGATATTAAAATTCTTAAGTAATTTGGGAACAATAGTTAAGTTTTCTTGGTAAGGTAAAACTACTAGGTTATTATGGACTTTGGATTTGTTAGGCTGAGAATTGTAATAAGTTTTCCTTGCAAAATTGTAACAAACATCAATGAAATGTTTAGGATATTTCAATCCAAAACTAATATCGTAAACATTTCTTATTTCCTCATCAATGTACTCGGGACTGCAGACCCGTAAAGCTCTAAGGAACATTGACGAGAAAACCGATCTTTTTACATTATCAGGGTGGGAAGAATAGTAATGGATGTATGAGTTTACATTAGTTGGTTTTCTATATACACTAAATGTAAGGTTTCTTTCTTTACGATGAATATTAACGTCTAAAAAGGGTAGCACACCATAATTTTTCACTTCAACCGTGAATATGATTGACTTGACTAGGTTATTAATTTGTTTGAGGAATTGTGACTCATCTAAATGATCAGGCCATAGACAAAGAATGTCATCGACATAACGTAGCCAAATTATTCCTGGTGGAATTATTTTACTTAAAATCTTGCTCTCAAAGAATTCCATATATAAATTGCTCAGCACGGGAGAAAGACAATTTCCCATGCTCATGCCGAAAGTTCGGGCATAGTATTTATCATGAAACTGAAATTTGCAATCTTTAATGCAAAGTTCAATTAACTGAACAATGCTATGTGTCGGGAGTGGCAGTACATGTTTGTCTAGTTCGACTTTAAGGAATTCTATGAGATCAATTATTGGAACTTTTGTAAATATTGACACTACATCATAACTGATTAATTTAAAATTGT
>NW_027467505.1:185000-192500 GCF_046742065.1 Oratosquilla oratoria
TACTGCTCTGGGAGAAGGCTCTGTTCACTAGTGATCGGATGACACTTTGTTTGTAGCGTTCTGGGCATTCGCTACTGCCGTTAAGACAGAAACCGAGGTTAGTGTCTTTGACGTAGACTTCAGTTGTGAATCGATCTACAGCTGTGCCTACTAGTGTATATAAGAAGGGGAGAGTGCCATCGTTGCGTTGGTGTTCATATGTGTAATTGAGGGTTGAGTGTTTCTTGAACATGTGTGAGAGTTGAGTTACTGATAGGGGATCTTTTGCGCTAATAAAGATGTCGTCGACATACCGGACGTAGATGGAGGGCTTCATGTCAGGATGGTCGTTGAAGATATTCTCTTCGATTTTTTCTTCTCTTCAACGACCATCCTGACATGAAGCCCTCCATCTACGTCCGGTATGTCGACGACATCTTTATTAGCGCAAAAGATCCCCAATCAGTAACTCAACTCTCACACATGTTCAAGAAACACTCAACCCTCAATTACACATATGAACACCAACGCAACGATGGCACTCTCCCCTTCTTATATACACTAGTAGGCACAGCTGTAGATCGATTCACAACTGAAGTCTACGTCAAGAAACACTCAACCCTCAAGAGGCTAGGAAAACTTCCGCCCCTACCTGGGTACCACTAACCCCCCTTCTACACAATGGATGAAGCAGGTATGGCGCGTGTGGCCACATACGTCTCCCAAGGTTTAACTGCTCAAGAGAGACACCTGCCGGGCTTCGACCTCGACGAAGGATATAGGACGGTCACCTCCATTTCTGTGGAAGGAGACAGGACCTTGCACGTCCTTAACATATACAACCCTGTGAAGACCCGGCATTTCGCATGGCTTGGAGACATCCCCGATAACTGCATAGTGGTAGGGGACTTAAACCACCGGGACGCCCTCTGGGACGAAAATTACGCCCACACCTCCTCCAACATAACTCCCAAATCGCTGATGCCGACGTGGTCCTGCTAAACGACGGTAGCCACACCAGAATACCGGACGTTGCAGGACACAGCAAGTCGGCCATTGACCTCTTCTTCGTCTCTTCCAACATCGCTGGTACGGCAGACTGGTCTACCCTCGATGACCCCATGTCCTCAGACCACCTCCCCATAGCCATCAACCTCCACCTCTCCCCCATCCTTCACTTTCCCCAGACGCAGGGCAAGCTCGACCTTAAAAGAGCGGATTGGAACGCGTACCAGGCCTTCCTAAACAGCACGTCCTACCACCACGACGAGGATAGCTCCATCGACGGGATAAATGAAGCTTTCACCACCACGATCCTCGCAGCAGCACGACACTCCATCCCCCTGGTCAAACCAGGAAACGGAAGAAGGGGCCACCCATGGTGGACGGATGCATGCCTAAAAGCCGTGCAAGAAAAGAGAAGGACCTACCATCGGTACCTGAAAGAAGGGACAAAAGATGCCTTCGTCTCCATGAAAAAAGCCAACGCAGAGTGCAAGAGGACCATTGCCGGGGCGAAGCTGGACTTCTGGAGGAAGAGTGAGGAGGACAGGACGGACCTTACGGCTGCTTCGAATAGACTTAAAACACTTAAAATGCGTTACAGCTCCTCTAACAGGAACCTCACTGATCCTGACGGAGAGATATTACGTACACCAGAAGAAAAGGCGGAGGGTTTCTTAAAACACTTCGCCAGGGCCAGCTCAACAAGAATTCTCCCCGAAAACCAGAGAAGGGACCGCATGGAAAAGAAAGCCCACATAGACCTCTCCACCCCTAAGGGCAAGGACACCGATCTCACCCTACACGAGCTACGGTGGGCCCTGAGGGCAACAGAGGAAACAAAAAGTCCCCCGGCGCCGATCAGGTTACATACCACTCCTAAGGAACCTCCCTCCCTGCATGCAAGAAGCCCTCCTCGCCCTCTTCAACAAGTGCTGGAAAGAAGGTACTGTGCCCACGGCATGAAGGCACGCTGTCGTACTCCCCATCCCGAAAGGAGGCAAAACCAGCACCAAGATCGAAAACCACAGGCCAGTAGCCCTTACCTCACATATAGGTAAGATCTACGAGAGGATCCTCCTTACCAGACTAAAAAAGCTAGTGGATTCCAAGAGAGCCCTCCCCAAACTCTAGGCGGAGTTTAGGAAAGGAAGAAGCGTTGTGGATCACGTCGTGCGACTCTCTGAGCATATCAGAAGAGCCCAGAGACAAAAAAGGCTGTTACAACAGCGGCACATATCCGAGCTGGAACCGGATAAATATATGCGGTACGCCAGTTGAACCAGTGAAATCAGTCCGCTACTTAGGAGTAACGTTCCAGAGAAACGACCAATGGACTCTCCACATCCAGCAAGCCACCCTCAATGATCAGAGGGCTTTAAACCTAGTTCGAGCGATCCGAAAGGAACCCTGGGGGCAACACCGGGAAAATCTTATTCCCATCGTCCAAAGCCTTGTTCGCACAAGGCTCCTCTTCGCGGCCCCAGTACTACACGACCTACCCAGACAGAAGCTGCTCTGCATGGTAAGGGTAGAATGCCAAGCCCTACGTGTGGCACTCGGCCTTTCTGAAGTCAGTACCACACGAACAAGTATACAACGAAGCTGGCATGCTACCTCTCTGGGTCCGGATCAGGAGGGATGCCTGCCGGTACCTCTTCAGTTCAGCAAAGGTACCCAATTCCACGGACGAGGAACTCTATGAAGGATGGATCTCGGCACCGCACGGCGAGCCTACCCAGGGTCTGCCAGGTTCTTTTACAGACCTGTGTCTCCGAGCTGGACTTCAATCCAGCGATCTCTGCCTCATCGCCCAGTGTCAAGTAGATCCCTTTCCCCCTGGGACCTCCTCCCGCCAGAGGTAAAGACGGACATACGAGGACTAGGAAAAAAGGCAAACCACCACCTGCTGATCGCTCACACCAGGGAACTCCTAGCAAAGGAATTCGCAAACGATTTCCGGATATACACTGATGGATCGGTTATGGAAGACGGCCGTACGGGTGCAGGCGTCTACCTAGAACCCACAGGAAAGACCATCGCCAGGAAAATAACGCCCACCACCATCCTTACAGCCGAGCTACTCGTCATATGAGAAGCCCTCCGGGAAATCATCGCCCTCCCCCACCCACCTCCAAGGGTCAAAATCCTGACGGACTCTCGCTCGAGCCTAGAAGTGCTTCTGAGTGTCTACTGCGCCTCCAGACCAGAGATGAGTGAAGAAATCCTTCGACTCTCGACCGAAATAGCGAAACTCGGCACTAGCCTCCTGTTCCAATGGGTACCCGCCCACGTAGGACTCGAGGGAAATGAGAAAGCCGACAAAGTGGCTAAACGGGGTGCATTAGGTCATGAGGATAGCGCCATGCTCGTTCCACCCTCGACTGGTGATGCCTATAAGAAGATCGACGCCGCTGCATGGGAACTATGGAGAGAGGAGTATGTGAATATTGCAGCTAACCGAGGATGGCCCACCACAACCGACACTGTACCCACCCACAAAGTTCCACCTGCACTGCCTCCGCATACCTTGGCCATAGCATCCAGAATCCGGGTAAACCACTGGCGAATCCAACACACGGATACAACATGCACATGCGGCAAGGAGCTAGCCTCTTTCAACCACTATCTCTTCATCTGGCACCAGTTTCAGCACCTCAGGGACCGCCTGGGGGATCCAACTACAGCTCTGTACCGTCTCCGGGCAGGCAGCAATACGGATGCCGGGCAGGGGCACCTAGCCCTTGCAGCAAAACTCACCTGCTCCTCCCCAGTAGGGTCCCTGTTGTAACTCTGCTACAAAACACCCCCGCCTCTAAGAAACCCCTCTCAATTGAATCCATGTTAAACCCACCTACATCGTGTCCTAATCATTAACACAGGCAAGCTACAAGACACATTTTAATTAAAACACAGTCCCTTGATAAAAAAAAAAAAAAAAAAAAATTCTAGATCGACACTGTTCTTTTATTCGGAGTCCATGGTTACTCCTCTCTTTCTTTGTCTGGCCTTATACTTAAATTTTCCACTTTTGCTGGACTTAGATTTTGATTTATAAGTCGTAGAATTTCTCGACTTTGTATATTTACGTAAGCCTTTTGTAGGACTTAGTATTCCTTTTTTGATAGTCTATTTATTTCTCGACTTTGTGTATTTACGAATGTCTTTGTAGGACTCTATTCTTTGCAAGTCGTTGTTATTTCTCGACTTTGCATATTTACGTATGTCTTTGTAAAGACTGTTTTCGTTTGAAAGTCGATACATTTTTTCGACTATTTATGTTTACATATGTCCTTGCGAATTTAGCCGCTTATGTTCTAAAGGACTCATTGTCTTATTCTTATATATTTTGTTCTGGTAAATATTTTGATATTGTGAACAATTCCGTGTATCGAGACTTTTGTAACTTTGCGCTCGCTTGACGACCCTTTCGATTTTTTTTTAAAGAAATAATTCATCTTTTATTAGAACTCAGAGTCGTTTTTTAACCTGGCTCTTCCCCTAGTCGTCACAATATATATGTATATATATATGTATATATATATATATATATGTATATATATATATATATATATAATATCATACATTCATATACCAAAGGCTTTTTCCCCCTACACGGGGGGTAGCCAAAAAGAAAAAGGCATAGAAACCACTCCCACCCATTCCATTTCTTATATATTCCACTCCCCTCTCCCCTCCCCCCTCCCTCTCATCTTGGCACCTCCTGGATGACGGGCCATCCCTTCATCCTGTCCACTGCCCTTGGTCAGAAGCAGTGTTGCAAGACACAGCACATCCACAGCAATGCAGCTTCATAAATTCGGCGAACCCACCCCCCCTCTGCGTCACCCCACGCAGATAAGAAGACGGGGAGAAATCTCTTTGGGCTGCGTCAATTTTTTTTTCTAATACATACTTCCTCACCCCCCATCTCCCACCCACTCCCCCTCATGCATCACAGCATCATCTATACACAACCCCTCTCCATTCACCCCTATCTTCTGTCCTCTCCCGTCCTTCCTCCACAGACATTCCTCTCTTTTGTAATGCCCCTTTCACCCCATCCATCCATCTCATCCTAGGACACCCCCTCATATTCACTCCTTCCACCTCTGCCTTCCACACTTCTTTTACTAATCTTTCTTCACTCATTCTTTCCATGTGTCCAAACCATCCTAATACCCTTTCATCAACCCTATCTCCCAATTCCCTTTCCACCCCTGTTCCCCTCCTCACCTCCTCATTTCTCACTCTATCAAGCCTTGTAACCCCTATCATACTTCTCAGATATTTCATCGCAAACACATTCAAACTCCTTCTCTCTTCCTCTCTCATGTTCCATGCTTCTGCCCCGTACAATGCTGTTGGCACAATCACTCCTTCATATAACCTCCCCTTAGCATCCATTCCCAAATGTCTATTTCTTATTACACTTTTCAATCCACCAAGGCATTTACTCGCTTCTCTCAATCTCTATTCTACCTCCACCCCCACTCCTCCCTTTCCTGCCACATTCGCACCCAAGTATCTAAAACTATCCACTTCCTCCAGTCTTTCACCCTTAATGCTCACTTCCAGCGTGCTGTCACTCTCTCCTCTTGTACATCTTATCACCTTACTTTTACCAACATTTATCTTTAGCTTCCTTCTTTCACCCACCTTCTCAAACTCTGTCACTAACTTCCTCAATCCCTCCTCTGATCCTGCTACAAGCGCAGTGTCGTCAGCAAACAACAACTGGGTCACCTCCCACTTTTCTCCATTTTCTTTAATCATCTCCAACCCTGACTCACTACCCTTGCATTCACCTCTCGCACCACCACATCCATGTACAGATTGAACAGCGCCAGGGCGACATAACACATCCCCGACAAAGTCCCACCTTTACCTCAAACCATTCACTCTCTCCATTTCTAGTCCTAACACAAACTTTACTATTCTCGTAAAAACTCTTGACTGCTCTTAACGGCTTTCCTCCTGTCCCATATATCTGCAGTACCTCCCACAGTGCCTTCCTGTCTAACCTGCCATAAGCCTTTTCCAGATTCATAAAGGCCCAAAAATATCCTTACCTTTTGCTATATTTTTCTCTCATATCTGTCTTACCACAAAAATCTGATCTACACATCCCCTACCTGTCCTAAAACCACACTGTTCCTCACCAATTACTCCCTCTGTTCCTCTCCTAATCCTCTCAATCAAGACCCTCCCATAAACTTTCCCAACTACACTCAACAAGCTGATCCCTCTGAAAGTACAGCACTCACACTTGTCCCCTTTTCCTTGTAAAGCGGAACTATACAGGCACTCCTCCACTCCTCCGACACTCTACCCTCTCTTAAACAAACATTGAATAACCTCACCAGCCAGTTCACCATAACTGCACCTCCTTTCTTCAGACATTCTGCATGGCATCCATCCAGACCAGATGCCTTACCTGCTCTCATCATCTTAACAGCTTCTTCCACTTCATCTTTCCCTATTTCTCCTCCATTTTCCTCACTCATCACTCTCATTTTCTTAGCGCGCTTCCCACTGCAACTACCTTTCCCTCCCTATCCTCCTTCTCTTTTAGCAACTCCCTAAAATACTCTGCCCACCTTCCTCTCACTGCCTACTCCTCTATTATCATCTCTCCATCTGCACCTTTTACCTTTTCCTCTCTACTTGATTCGCCTCCTCTTCCTCTTTTAATTTCCTTCCAAACATCTTTTATTGCTTTCAAAAATTTCTGTCATACTCGTATGCTTAACTTTCCATCTCTTTACTTTGTACTTCTCATACGATTCCCTCGTCCTAATTTGCAACCAATCTATGAATACCTGCTTCTTCTCTTCTACACATTTCTTTGCTTCCTCATCCCACCACTCACTACCCTTTCTTCTATTTCCTCCCGCCCTCCTTGTTCCACACACCATCTTTGCACACCTTATGACTCCCTCCTTGAACCATCCCCATTCCCCCTCCACTCCTAGTTCTACTCTATCCTTTACTCCTTCTCACTCCTCTTTCAGCTTCTTCTTATACTAATTCTCCTTTTTTTCCTCATGTAAGCAGTTCACTCTAAATACCTCCCTACCTTCTGCCCTTTTCCTCTTTCTTCACCTATTCTCCACTCTCAATTTACCTTCCACCAGAAAATGATCTGATATTCCCCCACTCTCCCCTTAGAACATATACATCCTTAACTCCTCCCACCATACTCCTGGTCACCACTATATAGTCCGTTAAGGCTCTATCTGCCACCCTTCCATCCACCACTCTCTCCCATGTGTACTTATGCTTGACTTTCTTCCTAAATACTGTATTTGCTATCATCAACTCTCAAGACGCATCTTCACCATTATTTCTCCACTACGATTTTTACCTGGAACTCCATACTTCCCAATCACTCCGTCTATTGGTTCATTTCCTACCCTAGCATTAAGGTCTCCTAATACAACTACATTGACCTTTCTCCCTAATTCCTCTATACACTCATTTATATCTACCCAAAAAGCCTCCCTCTCCTCTACGCTC
>NW_027467505.1:200000-205000 GCF_046742065.1 Oratosquilla oratoria
CTATCTGCCTCCTTTCAGCTGCAGTCGCTCCCACGTCCCACGGCAGGAAGTAGCAGTAACATCATCGGCCAGGCCTTCAACATGATGAATACGAGCATCGAGCTGGGAAACCAGTCATACAGCAGTCTGCTGAATCAGCTGAGCTCCACACCCAAACCCTCAAAACCAAGCTCGAGCCCATCTCGAAGACAAAGCGATTCGCGACCAAACACTCCTCAGTAATTGCAGGTGATTTAGTAGAAAAAAAGGAAACGAATTTTTGAAAAATATGTTGCATTTGTTTTATTTGTAGTTTTCATCTGCTGTATATTCTCATGTTTTCTTTTTCAATTTGTAAGATGCAAATAAAAATCTTTCTGGTGTTACATGCTGTTTACATTTCTTTCCTTAGTGTAATAAAATATATTACTATATCAAAATTAATATATTAAAATATATTATCATATTAAAAAATGTCTAGATCATGTCGAGCTGCCACGGGACACTTCCAGCTTCAGAGTTGAAGCACTCCACCAAGTACTGCCTTTGCCTGCTCGCTTGCGCATTCGTTTGTCCTCTGTAGATTTCTTCCATGTCTCGAAGTTCACGCCCTTCTCTCCAGGTGCCCGGCAAAAGTTTGTGTGTATCAGGGATTTCCATCTCTACAGGAAGCTCTGCATTTGGTCTTCTGATGCGTAGCAAGTTGTGGAGGATGCAGCACGACAACGCTATGGTGCTGACTGTCTCTGGTTGCTGTGGCATGGTGGTCAGGAGGCATCGGAAGCAATTGACAGTAATGCCAAATGCATTCTCCACAACTCTCCTTGCTCTTGACAATCTGTAGTGGTTTCATGAGCCAGTTCTTGAGAGCAAATGCGTCGTCACCCACTAGGAAGTACGGCATTGGTATATCATCTCCAGGTAGAGGTTCTGCATCGGGTAGCCCAAGCTCATCATTCTTCAGGTAGGCCTTCAATTCTGTGTCATTGAAAATGCCTGCATCTGAACAAGCACCATTGTGGCCCACGTCACAGTATAGGAACTTGTAGTCAGCGTCAACGACAGCCAGTAGAACAATGGAGAAGAATCCTTTATAGTTGTAGTAGAACGACCCACTATTTTTTGGCCTCTTCATGGCAATGTGCTTCCCGTCAATGGCTCCAATCATGTGCGGGAAATTCCACCGATTCTCGAAACCTGAGGCAATTTTTTTCCAGGCGTCAGGTGTGGTAGGACAAACCTCAACCTCGGGAGAGTACTCGTCGATGATGGCTTGGCACACTTTAGGAACGAAGACGCTGATGGTGTTGGCAGCAACTCGGAAGGAGTATGACAGAGACTTGTAACTGTCACCAGTAGCCAGGTATCTCAGGGTACTGCCAGCTTAAGTCCTGATGGGATGGCCTTCCTGAAGTAGGTGTCTTGCTTTTATATGCGTGGGCCTACACGACGTTGAAATTCCATAAAGATGTCGGGATCAACTCTAAGGAAATTTTTTAAGCTTGTTTGATCTTCTTCATTCAATTCATGCATGAGCTTCTCATACAAGCCATACATTGGTCTTCTGAGTAACCACTGTCTGACCCACTGTCTTCTCTGTTTTCTGGTTATTTGTATCTCCTCCTTTCTTGCTCTGCGTTCTTCTTCACTTCTCTTCAGCTCTTGCTGACTTTCCAAGTGCAAGGTGGTTTGCGCAACCCGTATCTATTGAAGAACCAATTCCGTGAGTTGTACCAGTCTCCTCTCTTCACTTGTAAGCCACATCTTGGTGTACTCTGTGAGTACTCAGAAAGCTGAATGATCTGGGCCCAAACAATACAGCCGTATATATAGGGACATTGACAATCTAGCGTTCGTCCGTACTGTGTCCGTACTGTAATAATACATCCGCACTGTATCTGCACTTTCCGTACTGCATGCGTACTCCCTCCGTGGCCTCCGTAGTCTCTACGTACTCCATACGCGGCCTCCGTGTTGCCTCCGCGCCTGGAGGTCCATACTCTCCAGTGCCAACCGTACTGTGTCCGTGACGTCCATAATCTTATCGTACTGTATACGCCACCATCCGCGGGAAATCACGTCAAATTGGACCATCTGCCGCTCAATCCGTGCTGTATCCGTCTTGTCTCCGTACTGTCTACGCCAATTTTGGCTATAATTGACAAAAATCCGTACTGCCTCCGTACCGCCATGCCCGCACTCTCTACGCAGCCATCCGCGGCATCCGTGCGTAGGTCTGACAGGGATATTAGCGCTGAAACTATCTTATGTTTTTACACACACACACACACACACACACACACACACACACACACACACACACACACACACACACACACACACACACACACACACACACATATATATATATATAGACACACACAACTGTTATATGACTCTAGACAACTGTTATATGACGCGTATCCCGCTCCATGAATACAACAGCAAGACAACCACTCTCAGAGAAGACAGTGATGGTACTAAGTGACTCAGCTAGACGCCAGCTACAGCCATAGCATTTGTGGGGAAAAGGGGATGAGGAGCAAGGGTTACCAAAGGCAATTGAAAATCTGTAATGACTACTATGTGTTGTTGACTGCAAGTTTTGAACAAACATACATTTTACCCTTTGCTACAGTATAATTGCTGTGCATACATAGAGAGCGAGATGAAAAATAACCACATACAAAATGTTCAAAGGCTGGTAGCAACCTCTGAAACGTCTTTACTTGTTCTGAAATTTGGGACAGAAAGACTTTATACTAAATTAAACCAAAGTAGAGGGTGTCTTTAAGATTTCAAGATTGTCACTTTTTTACATCACCGAGAGGCCCCTCAGGTGTGATATAAAAAAGTGATATGTAAAACCTTCTGTAGACAACTCTCCGAAGAAGACCAAAATGGTCGTAACGTAAGAGTATAATCTATTCCTAGAGCATCTTCGTTTTACTTCCACCACCCAAAATCTCTCATCTGTCATTTGATCTCTCTCTCTCTCTCTCTCTCTCTCTCTCTCTCTCTCTCTCTCTCTCTCTCTCTCTCTCTCTCTCTATATATATATATATTTATATATATTGTATATTTATATATATATATTTTGTATACACACACACACACACACACACACACACACACATATATATATATATATATATATATATATATATATATATATATATATTATAAAATATATGTATATATATATATATATGTATAAATATATATATATATAATATATATATATATATATATATTACAAAGCCGGAGCATGCGGACAGAAGACCTTTGGGTCTATATCTAGGTCGGATGTGGAAAAAATCATAATGATAATAAATGAATAAGTAAAAACTATAATAATGTAAATAACAAATAAAATACATAAATAAATGCATAGGTATAGTTAAATAATAAACAAACAGGTAAATAGACAATAATAATAGATTGATATATAGCTAATAATAAATGATGATCAAACAGACAAATGATAAAAAAAATTAAAAAATTATATAGAATAAATTATAATCATTACAGCATCTTGCTTAGGTGTTTATCTAAGTGATTCTTAAAGCTTCGAACTGAACTACATTGCACTGCCTCTGCACGAAGTCTATTCCATTCACCAACCACACGGTTGGCGAAGTTGTTTCTACCCACTTCCAAATTGAATCTATTTCCTGACAGTTTAAGACCATTGTTTCATGTCTGATTCTCATTCAGTGTGAAAATTGTGTCACTTTTGATGTTGTCAATTCCCTTTAGAATTTTAAAGACCTGTATCAAGTCACTTCTGAGTCTACGCTTTTTTAGGGAAAACAGATTCATATGTTTTAGTCGATTTTTGTATGATTTATTTTTGATATTTGGAATCAGTTTTGTGGCTCGCCGTTGTCTTTAATGAGATTCGGTGACCATACGGAAACAGCATATTCCAAATGTGAACGAACTAACGATTTATATAGCTTGTTAATGAGTGATGGACTTTTGAAGTCAAAAGATCGCGCAATCAGTCCTGGAATCTTATTTACTTTCTCAGAGGCTGAAATACACTGCTTGCATGATTTGAGATCGTTACTGATAATTACGCCGAATTTCTTTTCACTATTCACTTTTGTTAACGAATTTCCAAATAACTTGTAATCGTACTTACTGTTATTTTTACCTATGTGCATTACCTTGCATTTACTTGCGTTAGATTTCATTAGCCACTTTTCAGATCATTGCTGTAGTTTATCTAAATCTTCTCGAATATCTAATTGGTTTAGGTGATCATTTACCATTCCGCACAGTTTTGTATCATCAGCAAATTTGGAAACAGTAGATTTTAGTCCATGGTCTATATAATTTATATATACTATGAATAGAAGTGGCCCAATAACGGAACCCTGAGGAACTCCACTTGTAACATTTTTCCATCTAGAATTATTTCCATTCAAAACAATTCTTTGTTTTCGATCATTCAGCCAATTACTAGTCCACTTACTCCGTGTGAAGCTAATTCAGTAATTAGTCTTTCGTGGGGGACGGTATCAAAAGCTTTTGCAAAGTCTAGATATATTAAATCTATATTGTTACTTTTGTCATAAATCGAGATAACTGTGTTGTAGAATTCGAGTAAATTAGTCACGCAAGAACGTTTCCGTCTGAAACCATGCTGGCTATCATTTATCAAACGGTTACTTTCTAAATGATGTTCGATAGCATCTCTGATGATAGTTTCCATTATTTTTCCTACAATTGAAGTCAGACTTATAGGCCTATAGTTATTTGGCTTCTTTTTGTCACCTTTTTTGAATATGGGAGTAACGTTAGCTAGCTTCCATTTTCTTGGGACATCTCCGGATATGATGGATTTCTTGAAAATAATTTCTAATGGAACAACAATCTCATTTTTCATTTCCTTTAAGATTCTTGGATGCCAACCGTCGGGCCCTGGTGTTTTATTAACTTTGAGTTTCTCTATACACCTTTTAATTTTTTCTTTTGTTATATTCACCGTAGTAAGTAAATTTACCCTCGACTTT
>NW_027467505.1:210000-222500 GCF_046742065.1 Oratosquilla oratoria
CTTTGCATTAATTTCCAATGCCACTTTCAAACCTTCTTCCTACGGGTTGTGGTAAACTCGTTTATAAGCATCCTTCGCTCTATTTACCTTTGTGCTTGTCGGTCTGTCTATGTATATATATTATGCTTCTTTGTTTTTTTATTGACCTCGATTCTTCTTTTTTTCCATGTGTCCTTCATTCTTACATTATTTCCTTATTTCCTTGTTGCCTTATTCCGTTTTGTCATCGTTTCCTTGTTTCCTTTCCTTTCTTTTTTCGTTTCCTTCGGTCATTCCTTCCTTCTTTCTCTTTTCCTTCTTTCCTTCTTTTTTTCTTTGTTTCATTGTATGATTAGTTATTTCCTGTAAATATATGTGTATGTGTGTGTGTCAGTGTGTGTGTGTGTGTGTGTGTGTATGTATGTGTGCGTTTTTGCATGTGAGTGTGTGTGTGTGTGTGTGTGTGTGTGTGTGTGTGTGTGTGCGTGTGTATGTTTGTATGCATGTGTGTGTGTGTGTGTGTGTGTGTGTGTGTGTGTGTGCGTGTGTATGTTTGTATGCATGTGTGTGTGTGTGCATGTATGTATGTGTGTGTGTGTATGTGTGTGTGTGTATGTGTAAGAGGCCGGTAGTGTACGAATGGAAATGAGCTAGGGTATTAGAATAATTCAGACTCGACGCCTGCTCGAGGGCGATGTTATGTCTATGTGAGGGCGACGTTTTGTCTATGTAAACACACCGACGGTGGTGACTGTTTTATAATCGATGTGTAATCAACTCTGTAAGCGCAGGTTACCTTCGTTTGACTAATGCTGAGGTAAACAATTTTTGCTAGTGGCATTGAAATGGCTTTCCGGATTGGTGCAAGGTGGAGAAGGAGGAAAAAACTATTGGTGCATGAATTCAAAGTCACGCCCATAAGGAGTGACATTTACTTGAGAAGTAACTGGAGATTGGTTTAGAAAAATTAGTGACGTCAGACGAAGGTAGCTTAGCGTAAGATACGGGATCTCGAGAGAGAAGATACAGAGAGGGTGTGCAGAGAAGATATAGAGGGGGTGTCGAGAGAGGATCAGGAGACGATGTAGAGACGAGAGAAAGAGATCCCGAGTGTAAGCAGAAGGTGAAATTACAGTGAAAGAAGAAAGAAAATTCACCACCCTTTTATTAACCCAAAGGACGAGAGGAATAGGCATGGGGCCTAGAAAATAGTGAGACTACAGGAAAAAGAAGGCATTGGGCCTACTGCTTAAGAGGAACTTGAATATTAGTGAAACTCACGTAACGAGAGGCAAGGGGCCTCG
Source organism: Oratosquilla oratoria (assembly GCF_046742065.1). Lineage (NCBI taxonomy): Eukaryota > Metazoa > Arthropoda > Malacostraca > Stomatopoda > Squillidae > Oratosquilla > Oratosquilla oratoria. The sequence goes on from NW_027467505.1 coordinate 211,284, forward strand.
AGACGAGTGATATTACAAGTCAAATTTAAGTAACAGTGGTGACTAGGGGGGGTGAAAGTGGTGAACAGCGGTGCGACGAACTGGGTGTTAAACACCTCCGAAGAGAAGTGGCGCCTGAAGTCTACGGGAACAAGACAACCAAAATCAAGAATGTATTACGACTACGAGAGAAATCTACAACTTCAAGTAACTGCTACGTTGGGAACAAGCATTCTTCAAGATTCTTCAAGGTGATCATCATCTACAAGGCGGTCTTCAAGGCAGAGTGTGTGATGGAGGAGGAACAACGTCGTTGAGGAATGACAAGACCGTAGAAGGACGTCAAACCAGACATTGACATCACGAAGCGACATCGCAAGCAGCCAGGCTAAAGCAAGGTATTAGTAATAAGTATGAGTACCCCTCAGAATTCTAACGTGTTGAGACACGAAATTCACACATCAAATACAAATATTCCAAAATTCACAGGAGAGTCTAACACATATGGTGTAAACAAGTTCCTGAACCTCATTGACACACTTATAGTTAGTAAAAACATTACAAATGAGAATCGTAAGATTGAGATTCTCAAGGAGAATATAGATCCAGAGCATGGAAGGGCGAGGTTTGTCATTAACTTCCAGCAAATGGAATTAATTAATCAATATGATAATTACAAGAAAGCATTTCTCAAGCATTTCATGTCCAAATGTGATCAGGATCCTATTAGATCATTGGTAAAAATGATTAAGGAAGTTAGGACAAGTGAAACTGACACAGAGTACTTAGCTAGATTAGATAGATGGTCAAAAGACATGAATTCTATCTTGAAAGATTCAGACTGGATAGAAAGATCTAGTGAGAAGATGAAAATCTCACAGGTAATCAAATTGATTACATTTAGCTTATTGGCAAAGAATTCTGATGACTTAACAGCAGAAAGGCTGTACAAAGATTTAAAATCAAATATCTGTTTAGGAGAAGTAGATTATCTTCTTCAAGGATACAGTGAGACCAGAACAATAAACCCATATGTAATGCCTATAAATCAACATAGCCAATATAGGAACTCTAGAGAGTTTAAGAAAATAGAAGTAGGACATAGGCGACATGCTAGAAGTCCATCTAGGGATAGGGATACCAGAATCCTATGTTTTAATTGTAATGCATGGGGACACAAGGCACAAGAATGTTTTTATGGGATTATTTGCAGAAATTGCAAATAAGAAGGTCACAATGAGTATCAATGTAGGAACCATCCATTCTGTATTTAACATAATTAAATCGGACACTGACCTCATGCGTGCCTTAATGTTAGGTTACCCCAAGGGCTAAGAGGAAAACCCCCAGACACAGAATAAACCATTTCAGACCTCCCCATATATATACCGATAGGCGGTATTGTGTTAAATATGGGAATGCAAGGGAGATGAAAGAAACTGACAAACTGATAATTACTGTTGGTAAAACTTCTGTAGGACCTCTCATTGCAGGTAAAGTGTTCAATAAGCCTATTCAAATTTTTATTGATACAGGGTCTGTAGTTAATGTAATTACTAGTAAAGTTTTAAACCAGTTGAACCCAGGAGTGAAAATGTTGGAACCAATCCGTTACACATTGCAAGGTGTAACTGGAAATCAGTTAAAAACATTAGGTAAGATTGAGCTAGAAGTTGCCTTGTATACAAATGAACAATTGTACATCCCAGTGATAGTGGTAGAAGAGTCTGTTTTTCCAGGAGATTTATTGATAGGATTTGCAACTATGAGAAAAGAAAACATGGTAATTTGTCCTGCTGACTTAGGAATTTTAGTGAAGTCACAGTTAATCCCATTCTTAAATCAACCAGACTTAAGACCAGTGACAGGAATCAATGAATCCTTAGATAACATTTCTATCCTAGATAGCGAGGCCGAGCGGTCCAACCCTACAGAAAGTAAAACAATTTGTGAACCCAACTCAGAAGTTCAGGAAATCCCAGAGATTACTAAATTATCAACCACAGATGCCTTGAGAATTGCAGATTGCGGATTAACAAGGTCGACATTGTTACATCCCATGTCAATTAATAAGGTTGAAGTGTGTTTGAAAGGAATCAATGTAGACTCTGAAGTAATTACAGTCCCAGAATCAGTTAAACTTAAAGGATTGAAGTGGGACTCAGGGATTTATAAGACAAATAAGAACAGAGTAGAAGTATTAGTAATTAATACTATGAATAAAGAGATAGTTTTAAAGAAAGGTACACAAATAGGATGTATTCAGGTGTGTACTAAACCTATTAAGATTTTAAATGAGAATAGTGAGGAGATAGAATTACCAACTTCATCAATTTGTTCAGTACAAGAAGGCATAGACTTAAGAAATAGATATAAAGAATTATTACAATCAACTAATTGCCCTGAGTTGGATGAAGCTTTATTTGCTTTGCTTATGAAACATAAAAAAGCAATTGCTTTGCCGGGGGACGCCTTAGGCAAAACAACTGTTTTAAAACATCACATTAAGTTAAAACCAGGAACACAACCTATCTACATACCAGCCTACAGAGTTCCTCACTCTAAATTAGCTGTAGTAGATAAACTCATCACTGAAATGTTATCACAGGATATTATTGAACATAGTAAAAGTGAGTGGAATTTTCCGTTGATCCTAGTACCAAAGTCTGATGGGACTATGCGACCAGTTATTGATTACAGGGAACTGAATAAGCACACCATTCGTGACAGGTTACCATTACCCATTATCGGTGACATTTTGAGAAGTTTGGGAACTGAGAATAGATATTTTAGTACTATAGATATCAAATCAGCTTTTTGGCAAATAGAATTGCATGAAGATTCAAGAGAGTTCACAGCATTTTCTACTACAACAGGACATTATGAGTTCAAGAGAATGCCATTTGGGTTATGTAATAGTCCATTAACTTACATGAGATTAATGAATACTATTCTAGATGGATTGTTAGGAAACACTGCCAGTGTATTTCTAGATGACATTTTAATAGTTTCTCAGACTGCAGTGGAGCACTTTAAGAAATTAGATTTTATATTCTCAAGACTAGGAGAAGCTGGGTTAAAAGTAAAACTTGAAAAATGTAAGTTCTTGCAAGACAGTGTCATTTACTTAGGACATAAGATAGACAGACAGACACGGACTGAGTACAGTATATTCAAAGGTTGACGCTGTCAAGAATTTTCCAGTTCCGACCAATGTAGACAAGGTTAGGAGCTTTTTGGGATTAACAGGATATTATAGAAAATTCATTCAAAGTTATGCTGACATTGCTAATCCACTAAGTTCTTTGTTGAGAAAGGACTCAAAGTTCATATGGGGACCTGCGCAACAGCAAGCTTTTGACAAGTTGAAAGATAAACTCACAAGTTCACCTATTTTAATTTTTCCCGACTATGAAAAAGAATTTATTCTTTGTACTGATGCGTCTGACATAGGGTTAGGAGGCATACTAATGCAAGAGAGAAATGGAACTTTGAAACCCATAGCTTACACATCCAGACTTTGTAATAGTGCGGAGAGAAACTATTCTATAACTGAAAGAGAAACTTTAGCAGTAATTTATTCTTTAGAAAGTTTTAGGGATATGATACAAGGGTATCCCATCAGAGTTTGGACTGATCACACAGCTATTCAGAACTTATTTAAGCATAAGAATCTTAGAGGCAGACTTGCTAGATGGTTTGCGATACTTCAGTGCTATGATGTTCAATTTAATTATATTCCGGGTAGAAGGAATGTAGCAGATCCACTTTCTAGAAACATTAGTCAACCAATGACTGGGACTGGGTTGATTAATTTTGTTTGTAGTATAGAAGAATTAGTAACTTTAGATGAAGAAATGCTAATAAGAGAACAGAGAGATGATGAGACATGTGATTCAATAATCAAGCATTTGATGAACCCAAGAGGAGATCCTCCAAAGCTACCAAAGGGGTATAAGATAGAGGAATTTCATTTGATTAATGGAATTTGTATAGGAAAACATTTGTAAATGGGAAAGATATTTCTAGAGGTCAAGTAAATCAGTTGGTTATACCACAAACTCTGGTAAATGAGATATTGAAGTTACTTCATGATAGTGATTGTAGTTCACATCCTGGAAAGGATAAAACTTATAGACAGGCACAACTTAAGTACTTTTGGCTAGGTATGAAGAAAACAAAATATGATTATATAGAAAAAAGGGTAAAATGTGTAAAGGTGAAGGGAAATACACCAAAACCTGTTCCTATACTCACCTATCCCATTCCACAGAAACCTTGGGAAAGAGTTCACATGGATACTTTGGAATTACCATTAACCGAGAACGGCTTTAAATACCTATTTGTTGCTATTGATTATTTTTCAAGATTTTGTATATTACAACCCATAATCAATAAGAAAGCTGAAACTATTGCTTCCGTAATCTATGATCAGATAATCTGTAATTTTACTACACCTAACATCCTAGTTTCAGATAATGGGACTGAATTTAATAACAAAATCTTGGAAAATCTATGTAATGTGTTCCACATCAAGAAAGTCAATATACTCGTTAACCATCCCCAAAGTAATGGAGTAGTAGAAAGGTTAAACAAAAAGATAATTATATGTCTTAGAACCCTAATAAGTCCTCATAGTGTAACTTGGGATACTTGGATTCCTTGTGTTAAGTGTACTCTGAACAATCAAATTAATGTAGCAACTGGGGATACACCTCATTTTATAATTTTTGGGGAGGACAAAACTCTGCCATATGAAATGTTGACTGCAGAGCAAAAACCCATATATAATATGGATGATTATATATCCAATAGGATAAATACTCTTCAAAGTATTCACCAAAGAGTTAGGAAACATATGCAGGTGTATTCACAAAAGATGAAGGAACAACAACACAAAATAGCTCATAAACTAGAATTGAAAATTGGGGAATTAGTAATGGTCAAAATAACCTCACCCAATAATAAACTTTCACCAAGGTACACTGGTCCATATAGGGTAATTGATTCTGCAGGTGGAAACAAGTTTAAACTTAAACATTTAGAATCAAGAGAAGAATTGATAGGACATTTAGATGACATAAGGAAAATTAGCTTGCAGATCTATGAAGATGATTATAGTAATACTTTGTGCATAAATATTAATAACCCTGGAGAATATGGAGAATATTATAATGATATTTTTCAAGAGTTGAACATTAATCTTGATGTATTTTACAGATAGTATTGACCATTTATATGTATTTGGGATGGGAGACCTAAACAACTGGAACTTGGTGTCAAGCAGATACATGGAAACCTAAAACCTAGGATCTGCTGTGGTCAGACTTGGAACCTTAAGGACTTAAGGACCTCTCATCTGAGTACACACATGAGTATTGTGACCATTTTAAAGTAATAAGACTGTCTTTGAAAATGAAGTGTGTTGGAAATAATATTGAACAAGAAGAGACACTCAAACTCTAGAATAGTGTGTTTGGTAAATTAATTACTATTATCTTTGAAAAGATGATCAATCATTCAGAATTTGAAAGTTAGTGCTCATAGTAATTTTTCTAATCAATTACATCCTTTCTGTAGACAATCTAAGAGAAAGCATGATCTCTTTTGTGTTCCGAGAGGCTTCGCATGAACTCTCTGGTTAGGAATATGTCTGTTATGAACAATTGTCATTACCAACGAATTTTGGTAGACCAGATCCCTCATTGTAACATACAAGGATCTCATTACCTGTTTTTCCCTAACAACACAAAGGTATCAATAAATTGTCCCGGATTGAGTCCTAAATTGGATTTGGTTGAAGGTCTTGTCTCTATTCAAGATAACTGCGAATTGCATGCAGACACTATTTCCACCATTTCTAATACCCTTAATACAATGCATTTAACCGAGGACAACTACATTTCAACCTTCAACTTCACATTGCCTGAAAACTCTCCTCCCTTGAAAATTAAGAGAAGACCATTGTCAAGATCTCCCTCAAATGAATTACCTATGATACCAATTGTCATACCCTTACTTTCAGTGTTAGTGGCAGCACTGATTGCCTTTGTTGTATTCCGGAGATTGGCTCTGTCAATGCAAATCAACCATGTAACCGCTTAATTCAATACCTTATATTGAGATGCATGTTATTCACATTTATAGGTATTATGTTTATGTATTATTCCCAATTTATTGCATGAATGATGTATTTTGGAAGGTAGATTAACAATTACGCAAGGGTAGATTAGCTTATTCTAGAAATATATTAGCAAGCCCTGTAAGAGGGAAATAAGAAATTGGTCGGGACGACCAAGGGTAGCTGCCGAGCCCTGTAAGAGGCCGGTAGTGTACGAATGGAAATGAGCTAGGGTATTAGAATAATTCAGACTCGACGCCTGCTCGAGGGCGATGTTATGTCTATGTGAGGGCGACGTTTTGTCTATGTAAACACACCGACGGTGGTGACTGTTTTATAATCGATGTGTAATCAACTCTGTAAGCGCAGGTTACCTTCGTTTGACTAATGCTGAGGTAAACAATTTTTGCTAGTGGCATTGAAATGGCTTTCCGGATTGGTGCAAGGTGGAGAAGGAGGAAAAAACTATTGGTGCATGAATTCAAAGTCACGCCCATAAGGAGTGACATTTACTTGAGAAGTAACTGGAGATTGGTTTAGAAAAATTAGTGACGTCAGACGAAGATAGCTTAGCGTAGGATACGGGATCTCGTGAGAGAAGATATAGAGAGGGTGTAGAGAGAAGATATAGAGGGGGTGTCTAGAGAGGATCAGGAGACGATGTAGAGACGAGAGAAAGAGATCCCGAGTGTAAGCAGAAGGTGAAATTACAGTGAAAGAAGAAAGAAAATTCACCACCCTTTTATTAACCCAAAGGACGAGAGGAATAGGCATGGGGCCTAGAAAATAGTGAGACTACAGGAAAAAGAAGGCATTGGGCCTACTGCTTAAGAGGAACTTGAATATTAGTGAAACTCACGTAACGAGAGGCAAGGGGCCTCGAGACGAGTGATATTACAAGTCAAATTTAAGTAACAGTGGTGACAAGGGGTGGTGAAAGTATGTGTGTGTGTGCTTGTGTGTGTTTGCGCGTGCGTGCGTATGTGTGTGTTTGAGTGTGTCTGCACGTGTGTGTACGTGTGTGTGTGTGTGTGTGTGTGTGCGTGCGGCGCGTGTGCGTGCGTGTGTGTGTGTGTGTGTGTGTGTGTGTGTGTGTGTGTGTGTGTGTGTGTGTGTGTGTGTGTGTGTGTGTGTGTGTGTGTGTGTGTGTGTGTGTGTGTGTGTGTGTGTGTGTGTGTGTGTGTGTGTGTGTGTGTGTGTGTGATTATTTAACTCATATTTTTTTCGTGCCTTGAACTCAAATATTACAATGAAAAATAATGATTGGCTATAGGTGTAAAGATACTATTTCATTTGACGCTTATAGTGTGCCGAGGAGTTATCTCTTGCCAATGTTCAGAAATAGTCTGGAAGGATTGTTGTGCTCCATTTACCCTGTTACCGCTTTTTCACTGTTGAATTATCTTGGTGAAATCTTTCTCTATGTTCATAACTGACTTCCTCACAGTTCATATAAAAAAAGTGTAAATGTGAGTCCAAAAAAGTAGATTTTAAATGAAATGTTACATCCCGTGTTCTAGTAAGCTTTGATGAGGCTCTCCAATTCTTCTTAGTTTCCTACACTTTTGTTTTCGAGAAATCTCCTTACCACTAACTTGTATCCTTTCCAAGCAGCTTTCTCCTCTCCTCTCACTGAATGACTAATTTACTTTCACTATCTTTAAGAAGCTCTTGAATAGAAGGACCAATGAAAATTACCTCTTTTATTTTAGAGTCACTTAGTGAAGGGAGATTTGATGTTAAATACTTGAATCCCTGACCAAATTGGTCCATATTTTTTAGAAAGTTTTTCATGAGCCCAATTTTATGTGTAGTGGTGGTAGCAAAAAAATGTTTGCTTCGGTGAGAGGTGGATGTTGAACATTTTTCATCTCAGGCTCGAATGATTGAGAAGATGGCCAGTCTCTCCTGATATAGTTGGAACCTGTTACACGGCTGTGCCATTCACACAGAAAGCAGCAGTACTTGGTGATTCAGCCCTGCAAGTCCATGACAAGAGCAACAGCCTTTAAGTTATCACAGAGCTGCTATTGATGTTGATCATATTTTATGTATTGCATCATATGCTTTATATTTTCATAATTTCCTTTCATATGTTGTCCATAGCCCAAAGGAACTGATGGTTCACTATTGCTGTTATGCAACAAGACACCTTTCAGACTCGTTTTTTATGAATATATGAACAGCCTCTACTATCTGGGTTTGTATTCAATGCCAAGTGCTTCCATCAGACCATAAATATTGTTAGAGGCCACTAAATCACCTTATGTTACGAATAGACCGTTGAACTGCTGCTGACAGTCACGAAATTTGGAGAAAAAAAAATGGTATCAGCTGCAAGGAGATTCCATTGTTGAAGACATGAGTCTAGCAGCTCTGCCTTATTCTTGGGTAGCTGCAGATCCCTGACAAAGTCATGGACTTCCTCCTTGTGTGACGCAGAGGAGTATGTTTCACAAAAAATTGGGTCACTCTGTAATCTACACTGTCATCCTTCTCTGCTTCCTCCTTACCACTTTCCTCATATGACTCGAAGGACACCGAAGTTGGTGCATAAGGAACAGGTAGACCTTCTCCAAGTGGAACTGAGCAAATAGTTGATTGAATGTTTGGATATTCAGTGGACTCCTTTTTCTTCTTTGACAAGTCCTTTTGTACTGGAGATACTATGCAGAAATAACAATTGTTGGTATGGTCTCTTGTCTCCCGCCACGTCATTGGCACAGTAAAAGGCTTTTTTTCTTCTTTCTGTCCAACTATTGTCGAAGGTTAGTAGCATAAGTCTAGCAGTTTATGTGAAGACCCCATATCTTATGGTGGCCACCAATCTTGCATCCAAAATATGGGTGATATGCCTTTCTAACTATAGCAGTTATACGGCGCTTCTGTGATGGCAAAGGTCACCTACCACATACACTATATAGCAGAAGTTGTCTTCCTTATTCACGCTATTACGAGGCACCTGAAAACAACAAGAACAAGAACAAGAACAGGAACAAGAACAAGAACAAGAACAAGCCGGGACTGCTCGGACAGACAGTCTAGGGAACGACGACGACGACGACGACGACGACGACAACAACAACAACAACAACAACAACAACAACAACAACAACAACAACAACAACAACAACAACAACAACAACAACAACAACAACAACAACAACAACAACAACAACAAACACAAATTAGAAGATATGAATGAAAATTATTCATAAATTTATCATTATAATACAAAGCATGACAGGTTGGCAGAAGTATTCACTCAATAGGTAAATAAAGCAAATATAAAATGCCTCATATTCATATGAATAGCTTGCTCAATGAATATTCATTATAAGTTTAGATATTGTTTGGCTAGGAAAATCACCTATCTTTCACCTCAAAATATAAACTTGCACAGCACAATAACCTTTTGTGGCTGTTGGAATAATACTTAAGGGAAGTGAGACTGTGAGTGAGGTAAGAAACACAGTGCCTGTTAGAATCTATTGTGACACGTAGGTGTATATTGACACGTAAAACTAACAAAAAATGTTAACTATGATATTCATTATCAGCGACCTAAAATTAGCTGGAAATTGCTATTTTGGTTTCAGAAGCAATTTGGTTGCTGACCAGTGTCATCATGGCTAGGTATAATTTTTAGTTTAGAAACATATATTGCTTCACATTCTTTAGATATTTGGTTTTCCTCAACTTGTAGTCACGACCTTATAAATCTTTACCGTTTCAAAGCAAGATATCTCAGTTTTGACAACTGAAATGCTTTTTAGTTTGTTTTCTGCCCATTTTACCATATCAAGTCTTGAACGGATTAGGACTTCTACGGCTTCTTTTTTCATTATCAGTCCATATATATGAAGAAAATCCTGTTAAATGTTCTGCAGCAATTATTATTTCTCTTCCATGCTCTTACTAATATATCTGACAGCTGAAACGATTTTTCTTTATCAACACTTCAAAACAGTTTTCTATTTATCTCTTTGTAATAGATTTGCGTCGAAAGAAATGATTCAAATATATATTCTTACACAGTTATTACCCATTTCCAATATGTTGCATTATTGTCTGTGAAATTTACTCTCCATTCTTGCCTCTGTGCGATTATGGTGTCAATATCTTTTTACAACAGCCGAAAGTTCTACTCACTTCTCTCTCTTTTCATGATATTTTAATCATCTTGAAACTTGTTGGCATAGCTTGTTGAAACTTTTATGCTTATATTAACATAGAAAATAAGCACTGTATTTGCCAGCACCAAACTTTGTGGAACTGATTTTCACTGCTCTCCATCCTGACATCTTATTCTTTAGTAATGTCCTCATGTACCGTCACTTCACAAAACGTTTCATCCATTCGAGTAATTTACCTTAGTCCCCAAATATGCTCCGGTTTCCATATAAGACGAATGTAAGTATTCTATTAAACACCTCATCTAGATCCAGGTATGGACAGTCCACCCAACATTCACTCTCTTGCAACACATGAATTATTCTAATTATTCTGGAGTAAGAGCTAATAGGTTCGGCACAATTGATTATCCAGATCAAGATGGCTGTCTATCTGTATACTCATCTCGTCATGATATTTGACTCATTGATCGTTCACTTCTATCGTGGTTAGTGATACTTACCTTTAATTCAGTGGTGCCTCCCTATTTCCACTTTTGTAAATTGGTTTCACGTGAGCATTTTCCCATTCCTGTGGCATTATTCTTTTACTGTAGTATACGCAAAATAAAACAAAGAATCTTGTCCGGCTAGGGCTTTCTTTGATTATTCAGATAATGATATTGTCAGTCCCTGCGTATTTTTTTTATCAAATGACCCCAGAAAACTGAGCACTTCCTTTACTTCTACGTATATATTTTCTCTAATTTAATCTCCCCTCTGTGAAAACAGGATGGAAATAGTCATTCAAGATATATGCCTGAGCTGAAGCTTCCTCACAAACCATTACTGTCCACTTCACTGTGTTTCAATTTACCATTTATATGTCCGTAAAATGGTGATGTCTCATGTTTGCATTAATTTCCAATACCATTTTAAAACCTCTCTATAGGCTCTCATAGCTTCATTCGTTTTATATGTCTTTCTATTTGTCTACCTGCCTAT
>NW_027467505.1:227500-247500 GCF_046742065.1 Oratosquilla oratoria
TGGAATATATAGGAAATGGAATAGGTGGGAGTGGTTTCTATGCCTTTTTCTTTTTGGCTACCCCTTGTCTAGGGGAAAAAAGCCTTTGGTATATGTATGTATGTATATAGCCTTCTGAACTATTCCAAGTATTTATTCATTCGTATGGAAAAATGTGTTTGTTCACGTCCTTTGAATATGTATGCACTATTTCGGGGCGTATAATCCTCGGTGTAACAATGGAATTTGTACACTACATATGTCTTAGAAATTGTCTTAGTGGTCTACATAATTTGTTTTTAATCACTAAGGAGCAGGATTTACGGCTGTTGTAATAACAAAATAACCCTACTCTTTTATTCCTATCAATAGATTTACAGTTCTTTTTAATCGTACCTCTTAATATCATTTCATCTTTTTCATATGTTTTATAGGTGTTCTGATAATAGATATTCAAATAAGTAGGCTTAGGGAAACTTTCTTTACAAAGGAACTTATCCATCATTCTGTTAGTGATGTGGTCAAAATCATTATTATATTATCCGTTTTATTAATATTTGGCGAATGTGTTTTAGTTCATCGTGTAGGGCTTGGCAAGACTAACACACCTTAAAGGTCCTATTAATATAAATCCTAATTACTCCCTCCTTTTATCTTTTTCTGAGCCTTTCCCTTGATCATTCATATATTTATCCACGTTGGTACGTTTGCAGTATGTATTAGTAATAAATTCACCTGAATTAGAATTTACAAGTACACCTTAAACGGGAAATTTACCTTTACTATTTATCTCTATTGTAGATTGAGAGAAGCGAGTAAATGCCTTGGTGGATTAAAGAGTGTAATGAGGAATAGACATTTAGGAATGGATGCAAAAAGGAGACTGTATGAAGGAGTGATTGTGCCAACAGCACTGTATGGGGCAGAAACTTGGAACATAAGAGAAGAAGAGAGAAGGAGTTTGAATGTGTTTGAGATGAGGTGTCTGAGGAGTATGGTGGGGGTTACTAGGCTAGATAGAGTGAGAAATGAGGAGGTGAAGAGGAGAACAGGGGTGAAAAAGGAGCTGGGAGGTAGGGTTGATGAAAGAATATTGGGATGGTTTGGACACATTGAAAGAATGAGTGAAGAAAGACTAGTAAAAGAGGTATGGAAGGCAGATGTGGAGGGAGTGAACATGAGGGGACGTCCTAGGATGAGGTGGATGGATGGGGTGAAGGGGGCTTTGGGGAAGAGTGGAATGTCTGTTGAGGAAGGACGGGAGAGGACGGAAGATAGAGGTGAGTGGAGAATGGTTGTATATGGATGATGTTGTGATTGCATGAGGAGGAATGGGCAGGGGGGTGGGGGGTGAGGTGGTATGTGTGAGCAAATTTTGACGCAGCCCGAAGGGATTTCTCCCCGTCCTCTCCTTATATGCAAGGGGGGACGGAGAGGGGGGGTCGCCGATTAAATGAAGCGGCCTTGCTGTGAATGTGCTGTGTCTTGCGACACTGCTTCTGACCCAGGGCGGTGGGCAAGGTGCAGGGATGACCCGTCATCCAGGAGGTGCTCAGATGAGAGGGAGGGTGGGAGGGGTGTGGAGTGTATTTAGGGATGGAATGGGTGGGAGTGATTTTATGCCTTTCCCTTTTTGGCTACCTCCCTTGAAAGGGGGAAAAAGCCTTGGTATATGTATGTGTATGTATGTGAATGATAATCCTAAATTTTCTTGTAACCACGATCTTAAGGTTTCCAAGACATCAGGCGAGTGTGTGCAGATATAAATATCAATGTATCTACAGTACGGCTTTGGGTTGACCACAATATCCTGAAATGTATTATGTTCTACTGCTGACATAAAGGCCTGGGCGAAAAGGACCCACAGGGGTGCCCCATTCGCTATACCATCAGGCTGGACATATAGATTTCCTTTAGATATTAACATAGAAAATAAACACAGATTGCCACTGCTCTCCACCCTGACATCATGTTTTTTGCTAGTATCCTCATACACCGTCCTTTCACAAAACGTTTCATCCATTCGAGTCACTTACCTCAGTCCCAAAATATGCTCCTGTTTCCACACAAGACGAATGTGAGCACATTTTTTGTATCAAATGACCCCAGAGATTGAGCACTCCCCTTACTTCTACATCTATATTTTCTAAATATATACAATTACTCACCTCGACTTTCTCTAGGTTAATTTCAATTTTGTGAAAACAGGATGGAAAATCTTTATTCATGATAAGTGCCTAAGGTGAAGCTTCCACATAAACCATATCTGTCCACTTCCCTGTGTCTCAATTTACGATTTATGCATCTGTAAAAAAGTGTTGGCTCATCTTTGCATTAATTTCCAATGCCGCTTTCAAACCTTCTTCCTACGGGTTGTTGTAAACTCGTTTATAAGCATCCTTTGCTTTATTTACCTTTGTGCTTGTCGGTCTGTCTATGTATATATATTATGCTTCTTTGTTTTTTATTGACCTCGATTCTTCTTTTTTTTCCATGTGTCCTTCATTCTTACATTATTTCCTTATTTCCTTGTTGCCTTATTCCGTTTTGTCATTGTTTCCTTGATTCTTTGTTTCCTTTCCTTTCTTTTTTAGTTTCCTTCGCTCATTCCTTCCTTCTTTCTTTTTTCCTTCTTTCATTCTTTTTTCTTTGTTTCATTGTATGATTAGTTATTTCCTGTAAATATATGTGTATGTGTGTGTGTCAGTGTGTGTGTGTGTGCGTTTTTGCATGTGTGTGTGTGTGTGTGTGTGCGCGTGTGTATGTTTGTATGCATGTGTGTGTGTGTGCATGTATGTATGTGTGTGTGTTTGCATGTGTGTGTTTGAGTGTGTCTGCACGTGTGTGTACGTGTGTGTGTGTGTGTTTGTGTGTGTGTGTGTGTGTGTGTGTGTGTGTGTGTGTGTGTGTGTGTGTGTGTGTGTGTGTGTGTGTGATTAACCATGGTCTTGGATCAAGTGTTGGACTCGTGATCGACATTTATTAACCTCCAATATGAGAGCTCAAAGCTCATATGACCGATCTATTAGTAATACTGTAACCTTACACGCACATACACACACAACTACCCGCCTACGAGAGTTGGAGTAACAACCCACAGCGCAGTGATACTGAAATTATTTTAGATCTGGGCGGGATTTGAACTCGGACCGCCGTAGTGGCAGGAGAGAGCTCTATCCACTGTACCATGAGATTGTGTTTATGTATGTGCGCGCGCGCGGGTGTGTGTGTGCATTTACCTAGTTGTATTTTACGGGACGAAAGCTATCCTCATAGTGACCCGTTTTCGTATCTCTCCGCATCCAGTTTATTTTGTGTGTGATGTGTGTGTGTATATGATGTGTGTGTGTGTGTGTGTGTGTGTGTGTGTCTGTGTGATGTGCGTGTGAGATGTGCGTGTGTGTGTGTGTGTGTGTGTGTGTGTGTGTGTGTGTGTGTGTGTGTGTGTGTGTGCGTGTGTATTTACCTAGTTGTATTTACCTAGATGTATTATACGGGAAGGGAGCTATGCTCGTGGTGACCCGTCTTTGTATCTTTCAGCTTCAAGTTTATTCATAAGATCGTGAATAGTATTTGCACACACTATTTTCCATCTAAGTTATTCCATATTGCTAAGAGAATCTTTACGAAATATTGCCAAGAGAATCTCCACTCCACTAACATAAAAAAAATATTTCTCTGTAAACCTTCCAACCTCCTACGCAAGGCCCAACCCGGAAATGAGTCATCACCGGAAACACTAATATTACCATGGAAAAAGAAAGTGGTGCTAACAAGAAAAAGAGAATCTTTACGGAATTCTGACAAAAGAATCTTTACGAAATATTAATGAGAAAATATTTACGAAATATTGCCAAGAGAATCTTTACCAAATGTTAACAAGAGAATCTTTACGAAATATTACCAAGAGAATCTTTACGAAATATTGCCAAGAGAATCTTTACGAAATATTGCTAAGAGAATCTATATACATAAATAAAGTTTTTCAGTTTTGAAAATTTCCTGGCGTTTTTATGACCACCTTCCGAAATTTTATTGCCTTTATGATTGAACTAACGAGAAAGAGAAACAGAGAGAGAGACGAGGGGAGAATTTGACGACGACGTCAGTAGACTTTGACGACAACGTCAGTAGACTTTGACGACTCCTTTTGGAGACTGAAGACTCATTCGGGAGATTTTGAAGACTCCTTCTCAAATAGGGGAAGAAGAACCTGATCAATCCATCGTGTGCATTCCAAGATCAATTTTCAGTAAGACAGAAGAAGAAGCCGTAGCCATGATTATGCCCGAAGAAATTTACACAGTGGATTATTCTAAAAACCTTTCACTGAGGAACATCGTTAGAAAGAGAAGGAAGATTTGAATTTCCACTTATGTGTTTAATGTATTTTTCATGTACAAAATCGTAGTAGGTCTAAATAAAATTATGGAATTTATTGTTACTCTTTTATTTTCCCATTTTGGTACATTAAAACTGCCCGTAGGGCAGGGCGCGAGTAGGCCAATTACACCTGGCGAAGCCATGTCTGGGTGCTTGTTTTTTAGTAAATCTTTTCTGTCAAGGATTTCCATTCCTTTCGTGATTCTATATATAGTCAGTTGATCACCTCTTTCTCTTCTTTGCTCTAGTGTTAGTAGTTCTAGTTTCGATAATCTTTGTTCGTATGTTCATTTGAAAAGAGCTGGTGCTAAATTTGTAGTGTGTGTGTGTGTGTTTGTAGAAGCGTGTGCGTGTGTGTGTGTGTGTGTGTGTGTGTGTGTGTGTGTGTGTGTTTTTGTGTGTGTGCGTGTACGTGTGTGTGTGTGTGTGTGTGTGTGTGTGTGTGTGTGTGTGTGTGTGTGTGTGTGTGTGTGTGTGTGTGTGTGTGATTATTTAACTCATATTTTTTTCGTGCCTTGAACTCAAATATGATAATGAAAAATTATTATTGGCTATAGGTGTAAAGATACTATTTCATTTGACGCTTATAGTGTGCCGAGGAGTTATCTCTTGCCAATGTTCAAAAATAGTCTGGAAGGATTGTTGTGCTCCATTTACCCTGTTACCGCTTTTTCACTGTTGAATTATCTTGGTGAGACCTTATTCTATGTTCATATCTGACTTCCTCACAGTTCATATGAAAAAAGTGTAAATGTGAGTCCAAAAAAGTAGATTTAAATTGAAATGTTACATCCCGTGTTCTAGTAAGCTTTGATGAGGCTCTCCAATTCTTCTTAGTTTCCTACACTTTTGTTTTCGAGAAATCTCCTTACCACTAACTTGTATCCTTTCCAAGCAGCTGTTTCCTCTCCTCTCACTGAATGACTAATTTACATTCACTATCTTTAAGAAGCTCTTGAATAGAAGGACCAATGAAAATTACCTCTTTTATTTTAGTGTCGCTTAGTGAAGGGAAATTTGATGTTAAATACTTGAATCCCTGACCAAAATGGTCCATATTTTTTAGAAAGTTTTTTTATGAGCCCAAGATCATGTGTAGTGGTGGTAGCAAAAAATTTTTTGCTTCGGTGAGAGGTGGATGTTGAAATTTTTTCATCTCAGGCTCGAATGATTGACAAGATGGCCAGTCTCTCCTGATATAGTTGGAACCTGTTACACGGCTGTGCCATTCACACAGAAAGCAGCAGTACTTGGTGATTCAGCCCTGCAAGTCCATGACAAGAGCAACAGCCTTTAAGTTATCACAGAGCTGCTATTGATGTTGATCATATTTTATGTATTGCATCATATGCTAAATATTCTCATAATTTCCTTTCATATGTAGTCCATAACCCAACGGAACTGAGGGTTCACTATTGCTGTTATGCAAAAAGACACCTTTCAGACTCGTTTTTTATGAATATATGAATAGCCTCTACTATCTGGGTTTGTATTCAATGCCAAGTGCTTCCATCAGACCATAAATATTGTTAGAGGCCACTAAATCACCTTATGTTACGAATAGACCGTTGAACTGCTGCTGACAGTCACGAAATTTGGAGAAAAAAATTGTATCAGCTGCAAGGAGATTCCATTGTTGAAGACATGAGTCTAGCAGCTCTGCCTTATTCTTGGGTAGCTACAGATCCCTGACAAAATCATGGAGTTCCTCCTTGTGTGACGCAGAGGAGTATGTTTCACAAAAAATTGGGTCACTCTGTAATCCACACTGTCACCTTCTCTGCTTCCTCCTTACCACTTTCTTCATATGACTCGAAGGACACCGAAGTTGGTGCATAAGGAACAGGTAGACCTTCTCCAAGTGGAACTGGGCAAATAGTTGACTGAATGTTTGGATATTCAGTGGACTCCTTTCTCTTCTTTGACAAGCCCTTTTGTACTGGAGGTACTATGCAGAAATAACAATTGTTGGTATGGTCTCTTGTCTCCCGCCACGTCATTGGCACAGTAAAAGGCTTTTTCTTCTTCTTTCTGTTCAACTACTGGCGAAGGTTAGTAGCATAAGTCTTGCAGTTTATGTGAAGACCCCATATCGTATGCTGGCCACCAATCTTGCATCCAAAATATGGGTGATATGCCTTTCTAACTACAGCAGTTATACGGCGCTTCTGTGATGGCAAAGGTCACCTACCACATATACTATATAGCAGAAGTTGTCTTCCTTATTCACGCTATTACGGGTACCTGAAAACAACAAGAACAAGAACAAGAACAAGAACAAGAACAAGAACAAGAACAACAACCCGGGACTGCTAGGACAGACAGTCTAGGGAACGACAACAACAACAACAACAACTGGCAGGCAGGAATGCTCATGTGTCATAATGGCCAATCATCGCACATCAGAAACATTAAGAACTGAGTACCACAGGGCTCATTTCTATCCCCCACATTATTTAATCTATACATGCATGACTTACCCACGCCAGACACCTCAGAAATATAAATCTCTTCCTACGCAGACGACATAACAATCACATGCACACATCGTAACACAGACAAAGCTGCAGAAATAATCCAGTCTTACCTTGACACACTCAACACATGGTTCATCACAAACAGACTCAAAATAGCTCCAACCAAATCTACAGCAACACTTCTCACCAACTGGACAAAAGAACACAAATACATACCTCATCTCTACATCAACAACATTCTAATACCACACACAAACACACCGAAAATTCTTGGTGTAACATACGATACATCCATGTCTTTCAAACAACACCTCACAAACATAAAAAACAAATGCACACCTAGACTTAACGCACTTAAATCAATCACTGGAACAACATTTGGACAAAACAAAGAAACTAATATAACAATATACAAACAATGCATACGCTCAGTGATGAATTATGCGAGTCCTGCATGGGCTCCTAATCTCAGTGAGACACACCACAACACCCTTCAAATCATACAAAACAAAGCCCTAAAAACAATTACAGGCTGCACAAATACATCACCTACAGACCATTTACACCATGAAACAAAAGTCCTCAAAGTCAAGGACCACCTCGACATGAGAGGCACCACAAACACATCACACCCGCTACACTACATAGCAGAACACCCACACACACCAAGAAACATTAAAACTACACCCAAAGACCTTTATTACGCACAGATACTCTCTTCTCTTCCTCCACAACCACCAAATGCCAGCCTCCGGAAACATATTCATAATCATATCACTCACCGCTCCATTAACACACTGAAAGACAACACACTGCTGCATGCCAGACCCCCTGATATCCACCCTTCTGAATCCTCTCTCCCACGAAAGGACAGAGTCCACTTGGCCAGACTGCGATGCGGTCACCACCCAGCACTTCTAAGCTACCAGAAGAGGCTGGACGACCGTGTTGTGAACAGCTGCCCAGGATGTAACACTTCACCCCATACCATACAACACATAATGGAAGACTGCATTATACACAATCATACACGCAAACAACACAACATACACTCTATAAAGGATTTGTGGGAAAACCCAGTTTCGGCTGTGGCCTTCCTTGGGGAGACGGGACTGCTCGGACAGACAGTCTAGGGAACGACAACAACAACAACAACAACAACAACAACAACAACAACAACAACAACAACAACAACAACAACAACAACAACAACAACAAATTAGAAGATAAGAATGAAAATTATTCATAAATTTATCATTATAATACAAAGCATGACAGGTTGGCAGAAGTATTCACTCAATAGGTAAATAAAGCAAATATAAAATGCCTCATATTCATATGAATAGCTTGCTCAATGAATATTCATTATAAGTTTAGATATTGTTTGGCTAGGAAAATCACCTATCTTTCACCTCAAAATATAAACTTGCACAGCACAATAACCTTTTGTGGCTGTTGGAATAATACTTAAGGGAAGTGAGACTGTGAATGAGGTAAGAAACACAGTGCCTGTTAGAATCTGTTGTGACACGTAGGTGTATATTGACACGTAAAACTAATTTTTTTTTTTAACTATGATATTCATTATCAGCGACCAAAAAATTAGCTGGAAATTGCTATTTTGGTTTCAGAAGCAATTTGGTTGCTGACCAGTGTCATCATGGCTAGGTATAATTTTTAGTTTAGAAACATATGCTTTATATTCTCATACTTTCCTTTCATATGTTGTCCATAGCCCAAAGGAACTGATGGTTCACTATTGCTGTTATGCAACAAGACACCTTTCAGACTCGTTTTTTATGAATATATGAACAGCCTCTACTATCTGGGTTTGTATTCAATGCCAAGTGCTTCCATCAGACCATAAATATTGTTAGAGGCCACTAAATCACCTTATGTTACGAATAGACCGTTGAACTGCTGCTGACAGTCACGAAATTTGGAGAAAAAAAATTGTATCAGCTGCAAGGAGATTCCATTGTTGAAGACATGAGTCTAGCAGCTCTGCCTTATTCTTGGGTAGCTGCAGATCCCTGACAAAGTCATGGAGTTCCTCCTTGTGTGACGCAGAGGAGTATGTTTCACAAAAAATTGGGTCACTCTGTAATCTACACTGTCATCCTTCTCTGCTTCCTCCTTACCACTTTCCTCATATGACTCGAAGGACACCGAAGTTGGTGCATAAGGAACAGGTAGACCTTCTCCAAGTGGAACTGAGCAAATAGTTGATTGAATGTTTGGATATTCAGTGGACTCCTTTTTCTTCTTTGACAAGTCCTTTTGTACTGGAGATACTATGCAGAAATAACAATTGTTGGTATGGTCTCTTGTCTCCCGCCACGTCATTGGCACAGTAAAAGGCTTTTTTTCTTCTTTCTGTCCAACTATTGTCGAAGGTTAGTAGCATAAGTCTAGCAGTTTATGTGAAGACCCCACATCTTATGGTGGCCACCAATCTTGCATCCAAAATATGGGTGATATGCCTTTCTAACTATAGCAGTTATACGGCGCTTCTGTGATGGCAAAGGTCACCTACCACATACACTATATAGCAGAAGTTGTCTTCCTTATTCACGCTATTACGAGGCACCTGAAAACAACAAGAACAAGAACAAGAACAGGAACAAGAACAAGAACAAGAACAACAAGCCGGGACTGCTCGGACAGACAGTCTAGGGAACGACGACGACGACGACGACGACGACAAAAACAACAACAACAACAACAACAACAACAACAACAACAACAACAACAACAACAACAACAACAACAACAACAACAACAACAACAACAACAACAACAACAACAACAACAACAACAACAACAACAACAAATTAGAAGATATGAATGAAAATTATTCATAAATTTATCATTATAATACAAAGCATGACAGGTTGGCAGAAGTATTCACTCAATAGGTAAATAAAGCAAATATAAAATGCCTCATATTCATATGAATAGCTTGCTCAATGAATATTCATTATAAGTTTAGATATTGTTTGGCTAGGAAAATCACCTATCTTTCACCTCAAAATATAAACTTGCACAGCACAATAACCTTTTGTGGCTGTTGGAATAATACTTAAGGGAAGTGAGACTGTGAATGAGGTAAGAAACACAGTGCCTGTTAGAATCTGTTGTGACACGTAGGTGTATATTGACACGTAAAACTAACAAAAAATTTTAACTATGATATTCATTATCAGCGACCAAAAATTAGCTGGAAATTGCTATTTTGGTTTCAGAAGCAATTTGGTTGCTGACCAGTGTCATCATGGCTAGGTATAATTTTTAGTTTAGAAACATATATTGCTTCACATTCTTTAGATATTTGGTTTTCCTCAACTTGTAGACACGACCTTATAAATCTTTACCGTTTCAAAGCAAGATATCTCAATTTTGACAACTGAAATGCTTTTTAGTTTGCTTTCTGCCCATTTTACCATATCAAGTCTTGAACGGATTAGGACTTCTACGGCTTCTTTTTTCATTATCAGTCCATGTATATGAAGATAATCCTGTTAAATGTTTGCAGCAATTATTATTTCTCTCCCATGCTCCTACTAATATATCTGATAGCTGAAACGATTTTTCCTTATCAACACTTCAAAACAGTTTTCTATTTATCTCTTTGTAATAGATTCGCGTCGAAAGAAATGATTCAAATATATATTCTTACATAGTTATTACCCATTTCCAATTTGTTGCATTTTTTGTCTGTGAAATTTACTCTCCATTCTTGCCTCTGTGCGATTATGGTGTCAGTATCTTTTTACAACAGCCAAAAGTACTACTCACTCTTTCCATATTTGCATTATCTTGAAACTTGATAGCATAGCTTGTTGAAACATTTATGTTTATATTAACATAAGAATAAGCAATGTATTTGCTAGCACCAACTTTGTGGAACTGATTTTCACTGCTCTTCATCCTGACATCTTATTCTTTAGTAATGTCCTCATGTACCGTCACTTCACAAAATGTTTCAAATATGCTCCGGTTTCCATATAAGACGAATGTAAGAATTCTATTAAAAACCTTGTCTAGATCGAGTAAGAGTTAAAAGGTTCAGCACAATTGATTATACAGATCAAGATGGCTTTCTATCTGTATGCTCATCTCGTCATGACGTTTGACTCATTGATCGTTCACTTCTGTCGTGGTCAGTGACATTACCTTTAATTTAGTGGTGCCTCCCTATTTCCACTTTTGTAAATTGGTTTCACGTGAGCATTTTCCCATTCCTGTGGCATTATTCTTTTACTGTAGTATACGCAAAATAAAACAAAAAATCTTGTCCGGCTAGGGCTTTCTTTGATTATTCAGATAATGATCTTGTCAGTCCCTGCGTATTTTTTGTATCAAATGGCCCCAGAAAACTGAGCACTTCCTATACTTCTACGTATATATTTTCTCAAAGTTAATCTCTCTTCTGTGAAAACAGGATGGAAATAGTCATTCATGATATATGCCTGAGCTGAAGCTTGCTCACAAACCATTCTGTCCACTTCAGTGTGTTTCAATTTACTATTTATATGTCTGTAAAAAGGTGATGTCTCATGTTTGCGTTAATTTCCAATACCATTTTAAAACATTCTCCTTATAGGTTCTCATAGCTTCATTCGTTTTATTTGTCTTTCTGTTTGTCTGTCTGCCTATATCTTTCCTTTGCTTCATTGTTTCTTCCTTTGCTTCTTTGCTTCTTCTTTGCTTGCATGTGCCCTTCATTCTAGCATTGTTTCCTCATTTCTTTATTGCCTTATTCCTATTTGTTATTGATTCCTTAATTCTTTGGTTTCCTTTTATTTATTTATTTTTCCATGCTCTCATTTATTCCTTCTTTCCTTTCTTCCTTGTTTCTTTCTTTCTTTCTTTCTTTCATTAGTTGATTAGCTATTAATTGTACATGTATTTGTGTGTTCCGTGCGCATATGCACGTGCGCGAGCATACGTGCACAGTGTGTGTGTGTGTGTGTGTGTGTGTGTGTGTGTGTGTGTGTGTGTGTGTGTTTGTGTGTGTGTGATTGTGTGAGTGTATGTGTGTGTGTGTGTCTTTGCGTGTGTGTGCGTGTGTGTGTTTGCATTTAAGAGTGTGTGTGTGATTGTCTGTGTGTGTCCGTGAATATACGTCTATTTTTTGTGCTTCCACATGTGTCTCGTATTATAAGCATCTTTAGAAATAGACACATACGAATCTACTTTAGGAAGTAAAATGTAAATAAAAGATGACGTTGCTATCAGCCCACTCTACCGTGGCACACCTAAGCCTAGTGTCTAAAGGACCAGTGCACCTTGGTGCTGCATATATAAGGTACCCAGTCCTGTGGAGTTCTATCAGATCTCTTGACATTCTCTTAGAGTATAGACCTCCCCAGCTGTGAATAATGGTTAGAAATTACTAAGTTGATAGACCTATTAATATATATATATATATATATATATATATATATATATATACATATGTATATATATATATATATATATGTATATATATATATATATATATATATATATATATATATATATATATATATATATATATTACATACATACTTTTTCATTTTCGTTGAGAAATTGAGCGGAGACGTATTTACTCATTTGGTATTCTTATTTAATTAATTGGTACTATTGTGTGTTTTTTCCAAACAGAAGTGTCTGGTCGTTTTCGCCATCGGCAGTCTACTAGTTGCCACAACTAAAGCTGACGGGGGCTACGGTCTTCCTGCGAATCCTGCTATCCATGGTAATCATGTGAGCTCTGTTATCCCCGTGGAAGCCATTCTGGTGCACAGATCTACACAGTCTGGTGGCGACGGACCAGGGGGTGCCTACGATGGTTCTGGTCTCGGTGGAAGCTTCGGACATGGAATTGGCGGTGCTTTTGTGGACGCACACAGTGGTGAAGTTGGAGTTGGAGTTGACGCCGTACCTGTCCCTTTTCCTAGCACAGGATATAATGCCCCACATCAACATGGGCATGGAGTCGGACAAGGTGTTGCCGTTGCACCTGCTCCTGGACATATCGATGAAATTGTCGCTCCACATGTGCAGGGACTTGGGGACGGACCAGGAGCTGGATTTGGTGGCGGTCTTGCCTCTGGACATGAAAATGGGTTTGCTGCCCCACTTGTACCCAGTACTGGTCCCAGAAACCAATATGGAGCCCCTCACCATCGATGATTCCTATTTTCACTGAATGAAATCGTTAATTGTGTTCCTGAAACGTAGCCAAGGAAACTGTGGCATTCTCAAAATATTTTCGAAATAAATGTATAAACATCTCCATTCATTTTCTTGACCGATAGTATTAATTTATGGAACTAATTATGAAAATTAGAAACGGAGATGATGATTAGAGTCTTACCTCTTTCAAAGGGAAAATAAAGCTCGTTTGGCTGAGTAAAATCGTCTGGAGTTTTCTGGTGGAAATCCATGAATGCCTCACAATTGCATAAAGATATAACTATTGCAGTCCAAAACCTCACCGTGTGATAATGATTCTCATTCTAAGTAAGTCTATTTCTTTTTCTGCTTGACAAAAGTAACATAGTTCTTTGTAGGTTAAAAAGGGTAAGACTGAGCCTGAAGTTTGAAAAATATGAGGAAATCTTTTGATCATGATAGCTTACAAGGTTTAAGACTATTTTTTATTATGCAGTTTATGATAAGAATGAAGTTATGGGATCAATATGACGGATTGCTTTTGAGTTCGTTTATATTTCAGTATGTGTGTGTGTGTGTGTGTGTGTTTGACTCACCATGGTCTTGGACCACGTGTTGGGCTCGTGATCGACAGTTTTTGTCCATGCGGAAGAGAGCTCAGAGCTGGGAGCTCATATGTGATTCACCATCATGGTCTTCGATCACGTGTTGAACTCGTGATCGACAGTTATCAACCTCCCGGATGAGAGCCCAGAGCTCGTATGACTGATATATGGGAAATACCACGAGAGTTGGAGTAACAACCCGCAGCGCAGCGATACTGTGTGTGTGTGTGTGATTGTGTGTGTTTGTGTGTGTGTGTGCGTATATAAATGTGAAATGATTGTATAATTTTACCAAATGTTGAAATATTGATTATTTTTTACTTGATACTAGCCAATTACCCGCGCGTTGCTGCGAGTTCGTGAATACTCCCTAACCTAGCCATACCATACCTAACTTTAGCCCTTAATTCTAGCCAAAATATTTTTTAAATGAAATATAGCTTTAAACACTCCCCCTCCCAGATGTGAGCCCTCCTACCCGAAGGTTGGGAAACCCTAGTTTGAAAATACATGCATACACAAACAGAAATATCATGTACATATTCTTTTGCGTGCGTGTGTGAGTGTGTGTGGATTGACAATAAATGCCTACAGCTAAAAGGTGAAGAAATGTATATACTTTATTTATCTTCAGAATATATAAGGTTATAGGGGTTTATTTGGAAAAACCTAGGAAGAGTTTGTAAATAATAAATTTCCGCCGCACTAAAATTAAATGAAAATAAGCAATATTTCAACATTTGGTAAAATTATGCAATGATTTTACATTTGCATGAGTTTTTCTTACAAAAGCTATCATGGTTTGTGGCAACATTAATTTCACAAATATGAATGATATATATGAACACATATAATGGTTTGTTTAATTATATTGATTCTTATGTTACAAAAATAATAACTTCTTAAATAAATTCATAAGTCACAAAAAAAACTACCCGACTTCAGGGTGTACTACATAAACCTCCTAAATTTAACCCTTAACCCTAATTTTTTTTTTTAATGCAATATAGTTATCCAAGTATCGGGAGTGATAGGGTATCTGAAAGTATATGGTTATGGCGGTCTATCTCTAAAACCCTAGGAGGAGTTCGTGTACAAACAAACAAACAAACAAATAAACAATCAGACAGACAAACAGACAGACAGGCAGAGGCTACTACTTATAATAGATTATCGCGGGCGGGACAATTCAAAGATGTTAAAAGTTTGTTTCAGTTTTTTCTTATGGCCGAGTACTGTTCACCATGTAGTGTTAACATTCCACTAGAACGGTTAGGTTAAATATTATTCACGAACTCCCACTAGTTTTTTGCAAATAGACCCCTATAATCATATATATTCTGAAACCTTATAACCAAAGATACTTGGATAACTGTCTTTCATTTGTCTGTCTGTCTGTTTGTTTGTTCACGAACTCCTCCTGGGGTTTTGGAGATAGACCCCGATAACCATATATATTCTGTTGCCCTATCACTCCAGATACTTGCATAACTATATTATATATATATATATATATATATATATATATATATATATGTATACATACATACATATATATATATATATATATATATATATATATGTATACATACATACATACATATATATATATATATCAAGGACTACTATTACACAGGACGTGCGCACCCAGATCTCTGGGTCAGCTAGCGGAGGACATTGCTTTCTTTGTAACCTAACATTTTATGTTGGACAAATATACCAAAAATAGAAACCTAACATCATTGTATATAGGACAAATATATCAACTTTTGACTTTTTCAATGCAGTATAAGTTAATATAAACTTTTATAGTGATATGAGAAACTATTTTTAACGCACTGTTATGCTTTGAAATGCCAATTTTAGCCGGACTTAACAAGTATTATTGTATGAGGTGAGTGGACACCAAGGTTGGCGATATATATATATTTTTTAATATAATTTTTTTTTTTATCTAAATCAGATTTATTTGATTTAAATAGCTTTTTTTTCTTATAGATTTTGAATATTGTGGGATTGCTATCTGATATGCGATCTGATTGCTAAAGGACATTTTTAGTATATCAATATAAGGAGCAGTGTTATATAGACTTGCCACAAGTATACAAGGAACGGTATAAGCCGTATATGAGGACGGTATGCTCAGGTTCACTCGATTCCTCCAAGACTTTTCTCATCTTGGTGACATTTGCCGCATTGTCTGTCACAAGACTTCCAATGTGACAACCAAAATCTTGTTCAGCCTTCTTGATCGAATTTTGTACAAGTTGTAGAAGATATACAGCAGTTTGAGGTTTCACTGATGTGTCTATTGTGTCAACTAAATAGATCTGACCAGTGGATGTTGTTAGAGTGACACATATTATGGGCTCATTATGGATGTTAGAGCACCCATCAATTGAAAGACATACAGTTTCATTATTCAGGTCATCTGCACACTTTTTATATTCCTTTTCATACGCAAGATCCAAGTACTTATCAGCAATATCTTTTCTGGATGGAGGAATATAACCTGGCCTCAGGTTCGGAACCATCTTGAGAAACTGAGGATGCTGAACAAGATAAAATGGTGAATTTGTAGCAAATATAATTCTTGCAACTTCTTTGTCGAGATTTTCCTTTTGAGAGGTTGAAGTTTTTATGATAAATCTCTTCAGAGATGTTGATGACTTTCTTTTAGATGAAAATGACTGAGCAGAAGTGGCGCCTTTGGAGGAGTCTGATAGTGACCTTTTTAATGGTAGAATCAGGTTTGCAGATAATACAAGTGGATCCGATGATGAAGGGATTGAAGCTGTTGATACAGATTCTGAAATGGAAACAGAAAATTTTAGCATATTGCATAATTTATAAATGAATAAATAAATGAATGAATAGAGTGTGATTTAGGCTACTTTTGAGTACAGTAGTTATTTCTTTTTAGATAATGATCAAATTCACACGAGCCACTAAATTATTTGGAAATAATTAACAGGATATGAAATAGGTGGGCTTGGAATTCAGCCCACACAGGATTCAGTCCACTTTTAAATTCACTAAAAATAATGGGTTAGTTGGGTTAGGTTAGGCTAAATCCCTTTGGGCTGAATCCCATGTGGACTGAATTCCAATGGAACCTATAAGATATATTACACAATGTTGAATGAAATGAATAACAATCATCTAGGCCCCAAAGTTGAGTGGATGCAGTATATTATAGTGATATAGTTATTACCCAAATTTAGAAGTAATGAAGTTAAAGTATCATCTCTTTAGGCCTTCATATTTCTATTGCACATGCTCTCCATTGTTCACCAAATTTATATAGTTGCGTATGAAAAGGGAAAAATGCACACAATATAAGTAAAATGATTTACCTGGGTCATCAATTTCTTCATCTATATGCTGTAGCTGACCTTGGCATTTATCTCTGTGAGATTTTAATCTTGACACAATGCCCTGTAGTTCCTGGCTGCAGTCTTTGCATTTAGCTCAGTACCCTTTGCCAGAAGGTGTTGGTAGTTTTTAAAAATGATTCCAGACAGGATCATTTTTTCTGCCTGAGGGATCCACTCTGCCAGGTCCAGAAGACATCCTTCCTGGTTGATTCCAAAGCAGCAACTGACTCAGTGAGAAGCTGCTTACCTAGAACAAGTTTAAACAAAAATCTTGTTGAAACTTGTTGTGGGCTGCACAGTGATATATATATTACATATAGGCTTATACCGTTCCTTGTATACTTGTGGCAAGTCTATATAACACTGTTCCTTATATTGATATGCTAGAAATGTCCTTTAGCAATCAGATCGCATATCAGATAGCAATCCCACAATATATAAAATCTATAAAAAAAAATCTATCTAAATCAAATAATTCTGATTTAAAAAATATATATATATATATATATATATATATATATATATATATATATATATATATATATATATAAAAAAAAAAAAAAAAATCGCCAACCCTGGTGTCCACTAACCTCATACAATAATACCTGTTAAGTCCGGCTAAAATTGGCATATCAAAGCATAACAGTGCGTTAAAAATGGTTTCTTATTCCATTATAAAATTTTATATTAACTTATACTGCATTGAATAAGTCAATAGTTGATATATTTGTCCTATATACAATGTTAGGTTTCTATTTTTGATATACTTGTCCAATATAAAATGTTAGGTTACAAAGAAAGCAATGGCCTCCGCTACCGGACCCAAGGATCTGCGTGCGCACGTCCTGTGTAATAGTAGTCCTTGGTATATATATATACATATATATATATATATATATATATATATATATATATATATATATATATATATATATATATACATACATAAACACACACATATGCATTATATATACATTCATATATATATATATATATATATATATATATATACATATATACACACATATATATATATATATTGGTTAGGGTTAAGGGTTAAAGTTAAGTGGGGTATGGTTAGGTTAGGGATTATTCACGAATTCTTCCTAGTTTTTGCAGATAGACCCATATAACCATTTATATTCTGAAACCTTATAACCGAAGGTACTTGGATAATTATCTTTTATTTGTATTTACTATGATAAAGTAGTAACCTCGGTTTGTCTGTCTGTTCACGAACTCCCTCCAAACCATATATATTCACCATAACCCAGGCTACTTGGATAAGCATATTTTATTTGGTAAATGCGTCTCCCTCCTCACATTTTTTTTTTACTTTCTTAACATTTTATTATTACCTTTTCACTTGAATTATATTGATACGTGTAAATTTTCACCATAACGCGCGGGTAATTTGGCTAGTATATATATATATATATATATATATATATATATATATATATATATATATATATATATATATATATATATATATATATATATATATATATATATGCAACAGTAATCACATAAAACACGTGAATAAAGATTTATGCTTGTAACCATATATATATACATATATATATATATGTATATATATATATATATATATATAATGTATATGTGTATATATATGTGTATATATATATATATACATATATACATGTATATATATGTGTGTATATATACGTGTATATATATATATACATATATATACATATATTCATATATATATATATATATATATATATATATACATATATATATATATATAAATATATATATATACATATTTGAGGCTTATAGTGTGCCGAGGAATTATCTCTTGCCAATGATCAGATATAGTCTGGAAGGATTGTTGTGTTCATTTACTATGTTACCGCTTTCTCACGGTTGAATTATCTTGGTGAAACCTTTTCCTATGGTCATCACTGACTTCCTCACAGTTCATAGGAAAAAAGTGTAAATGTGAGTCCAAAAAAGTAGATTTTAATTGAAATGTTACATCCCGTGTTCTAGTAAGCTTTGATGAGGCTTTACAATTCTTCTTAGTTTCCTACACTTTTGTTTTCGAGAAATCTCCTTACCACTAACTTGTATCCTTTCTAAGCAGCTTTCTCCTCTTCTCTCACTGAATGACTAATTTACTTTCACTATCTTTAAGAAGCTCTTGAATAGAAGGACCAATGAAAACTACCTCTTTTAATTTAGAGTCACTTAGTGAAGGGAGATTTGATGTTAAATACTTGAATCCCTGACCAAATTGTTCCATATATTTTAGAAAAATTTTCATGAGCCCAATTTTATGTGTAGTGGTGCTGGCAAAAAAAAATGTTAGCTTCGGTGAGAGGTGGATGTTGAACATTTTTCATCTCAGGCTCGAATGATTGACAAGATGGCCAGTCTCTCCTGATATAGTTGGAACCTGTTACACGGCTGTGCCATTCACACAGAAAGCATCAGTACTTGGTGATTCAGCCCTGCAAGTCCATGACAAGAGCAACAGCCTTTAAGTTATCACAGAGCTGCTATTGATGTTGATCATATTTTATGTATTGCATCATATGCTTTATATTTTCATAATTTCCTTTCATATGTTGTCCATAGCCCAAAGGAACTGATGGTTCACTATTGCTGTTATGCAACAAGACACCTTTCAGACTCGTTTTTTATGAATATATGAACAGCCTCTAGTATCTGGGTTTGTATTCAAAGCCAAGTGCTTCCATCAGACCATAAATATTGTTAGAGGCCACTAAATCACCTTCCGTTACGAATAGACCGTTGAACTGCTGCTGACGGTCACGAAATTTGGAGAAAAAAAATTGTATCAGCTGCAAGGAGATTCCATTGTTGAAGACGTGAGTCTAGCAGCTCTGCCTTATTCTTGGGTAGCTGCAAATCCCTGACAAAGTCATGGAGTTCCACCTTGTGTGGCGTAGAGGAGTATGTTTAATAAAAAAAAATTGGGTCACTCTGTAATCTACACTGTCATCCTTCTCTGCTTCCTCCTTACC
>NW_027467505.1:260000-262500 GCF_046742065.1 Oratosquilla oratoria
CCTTGTGTGGCGTAGAGGAGTATGTTTCATAAAAAATTGGGTCACTCTGTAATCTACACTGTCATCCTTCTCTGCTTCCTGCTTACCACTTTCCTCATATGACTCGAAGGATACCGAAGTTGGTGCATAAGGAACAGGTTAGACCTTCTCCAAGTGGAACTGGCAAATAGTTGATTGAATGTATTGGATATTCAGTGGACTCCTTTTTCTTATTTGACAAGCCCTTTTTGTACTGGAGGTACTATGCAGAAATAACAATTGTTGGTATGGTCTCTTGTCTCCCGCCACGTCATTGGCACAGTAAAAGGCTTTTTTTCTTCTTTCTGTCAATTATTGGCAAAGGTTAGTAGCACATAGTCCTTCCAGCTTATCTAAAGAGCCCAGGTCTTATCCTGCCCACTAATCCTGCATCCAAAATATGGGTGATATGCCTTTCTAACTACAGCAGTTATACGACGCTTCTGTGATGCAAAGGTCACCCTACCCACATACACTATATAGCAGAAGTTGTCTTCCTTATTCACGCTATTACGAGGCACCTGAAAACAACAAAAGCAACAACAACAACAACAACAACAACAACAACAACAACAACAACAACAACAACAACAACAACAACAACAACAAATTAGAAGATAAGGAATGAAAATTATTCATAAATTTATCATTATAATACAAAGCATTACAGGTTGGCAGAAAGTATTCACTCAATAGGTAAATAAAACAAATATAAAATGCCTCATATTCATATGAATAGCTTGCTCAATGAATATTCATTATAAGTTTAGATATTGTTTGGCTATAATACTTAAGGGAAGTGAGACTGTGAGTGAGGTAAGAAACACAGTGCCTGTTAGAATCTATTGTGACACGTAGGTGTATATTGACACGTAAAACTAACAAAAAATGTTAACTATGATATTCATTATCAGCGACCTAAAATTAGCTGGAAATTGCTATTTTGGTTTCAGAAGCAATTTGGTTGCTGACCAGTGTCATCATGGCTAGGTATAATTTTTAGTTTAGAAACATATATTGCCTTCACATTCTTTAGATATTTGGTTTTCCTCAACTTGTAGTCACGACCTTATAAATCTTTACCGTTTCAAAGCAAGATATCTCAGTTTTGACAACTGAAATGCTTTTTAGTTTGTTTTCTGCCCATTTTACCATATCAAGTCTTGAACGGATTAGGACTTCTACGGCTTCTTTTTTCATTATCAGTCCATATATATGAAGAAAATCCTGTTAAATGTTCTGCAGCAATTATTATTTCTCTTCCATGCTCTTACAAATATAGTCTGACAAGCTGAAACGATTTTTCCTTTATCAACACCTTCAAAAATCCAGTTTTCTATTTATCCTCTTTCTAATTTTGATTTGCGTCCGAAAGAAATGATTCAGAATATATATTCTTACACAGTTATTTACCCATTTCCAATATGTTGCATTATTGTCTGTGAACTATTTACCTCTCCATTCTTGCCTCTGTGCGATTATGGTGTCAATATCTTTTCTACAAAACAGGACGAAAGTTTCTACTCACCATCTCTCTCTTTTCATGATATTTAGAATTCATCTTGGAAACTTGTTGGCATAGCTTGTTGAAACTTTTATGCTTATATTAACATTAGAAAATAAGCACTGTATTTGTTTGCCAGCAACCAAACTTTGTGGGAACTGAGTTTTCCACTGCTCTCCATCCCCATCCCTGGGACATCTTATTCTTTAGTAATGTCCTCAATGTACCGGGGTGCCCACTTCAACACAACGTTTTCAATCCATTCGAGTAATTTACCTTAGGTCCCCAAATATGACTGCCGGTTTCCATATAAGAAACGAATGTAAGTAATTCTATTAAAACACCTCATCTAGAATTCCAGGTATGGAACAGTCCACCCAAACATTCACTCTCTTGCAACACATGAATTATTCTAATTAATTCTGGAGTAAGAGCTAATAGGTTCGGCACAATTGATTATCCAGATCAAGAGTGGCTGTCCATCTGTATAACTCATCTCGTCATGAATATTTGACTCATTGATCGTTCACCTTCTTATCGTGGTTAGTGATACTTACCTTTAATTCAGTGTGCCTCCCTATTTCCACTTTTGTAAATTGGTTTCACGTGAGCATTTTCCCATTTCCTGTGGCATTATTCTTGTTGGCTGATAGTATACGCAAAATAAAAACAAAGAATCTTGTCCGGCTGGGGGCTTTACCTTTGATTATGCACGAATAATGATCCTTGTCAGTCCCTGCGTATTTTTTGTATCAAATGGCCCCAGAAAACTGTGCACGTTCCATTTACATCTACGTATATATTTTCTCTAAATTCAGTCTCCCCCTCTGTGAAAACAGGATGGATAATAGTCATTCAAGATATATGACCTGAGCTGAAAAAGCTTCCTCACAAAACCATTACTTGTCCCACTTTC
The DNA here is from genome assembly GCF_046742065.1 of Oratosquilla oratoria. NCBI lineage: Eukaryota > Metazoa > Arthropoda > Malacostraca > Stomatopoda > Squillidae > Oratosquilla > Oratosquilla oratoria. The sequence goes on from NW_027467505.1 coordinate 262,439, forward strand.
TCCCTGTGTTTCAATTTACCATTTTATATGTTCCGTTAAAAAGGTGGATGTCCTCATGGTTT
>NW_027467505.1:270000-277500 GCF_046742065.1 Oratosquilla oratoria
TTCCTACGGGTTGTTGTAAACTCGTTTATAAGCATCCTTCGCTTTATTTACCTTTGTGCTTATCGGTCTGTCTATGTATATATATATTATGCTTCTTTGTTTTTTTATTGACCTCGATTCTTCTTTTTTTCCATGTGTCCTTCATTCTTACATTATTTCCTTATTTCCTTGTTGCCTTATTCCGTTTTGTCATTGTTTCCTTGCTTCTTTGTTTCCTTTCCTTTCTTTTTTCGTTTCCTTCACTCATTCCTTCCTTCTTTTTTTCCCTTCCTTCCTTCTATTTTCTATGTTTCATTGTTTGATTAGTTATTTCATGTAAATATATGTGTATGTGTGTGTGTCAGTGTGTGCATGTATGTATGTGTGTGTGTTTGTGTGTGTGTGTGTTTGTGTATGTTTGTATGCATGTGTGTGTGTGTGCATGTATGTATGTGTGTGTGTTTGCATGTGTGTGTTTGAGTGTGTCTGCACGTGTGTGTACGTGTGTGTGTGTGTGTGTGTGTGTGTGTGTGTGTGTGTGTGTGTGTGTGTGTGTGTGTGTGTGATTAACCATGGTCTTGGATCAAGTGTTGGACTCGTGATCGACATTTATTAACCTCCAATATGAGAGCTCAAAGCTCATATGACCGATCTATTAGTAATACTGTAACCTTACACGCACATACACACACAACTACCCGCCTACGAGAGTTGGAGTAACAACCCACAGCGCAGTGATACTGAAATTATTTTAGATCTGGGCGGGATTTGAACTCGGACCGCCGTAGTGGCAGGAGAGAGCTCTATCCACTGTACCATGAGATTGTGTTTATGTATGTGCGCGCGCGCGGGTGTGTGTGTGTGCATTTACCTAGTTGATTTACCTAGATGTATTATACGGGAAGGGAGCTATGCTTCGTGGTGACCGTCTTTGTATCTTTCAGCTTCAGTTTATTCATTAGATCGTGAATATATTTGACACACTGTTTTCATCTAAGTTATTCCATATTGCTAAGAGAATCTTTACGAAATATTGCCAAGTGAATCTCCACTCCACTAACATAAAAAAAATATTTCTTGTAAACCTTTCCAACCTCCTACGCAAGGCCCAACCCTGGAAAATGAATCATCACGGGAAACACTAATATTACCATGGAAAAAGAAAGAAAAATGGTGCTAACAAGGAAAAGAGAATCTTTACGGAATTCTGACAAAAGAATCTTTACGAAATATTAATGAGAAAATATTTTACGAAATATTGCCAAGACCCCCCCCCCCCCCCCCCCCCCGCCCCCCCCCCCCCCACCCCCCCCTCACCCCCCGCCCCCCCCGCCCACCCCCCCCCCCCCCGCCGGCCCCCCCCCCTCACCATCCCCCCCTCCTCCCCCCCCACGCGGCCCCCCCCTTCCCCCTAGCCCCTCCCCGCCCCCCCCCCACCCCCGGCCCTCCCCCCCCCCCCCCCCCCCCCCCCCACCCCCCCCCGCTCCCCCCCCCCCCCCCCCCCCCCCCCCCCCCCCCCCCTCCCCCCCCCCCACCCCCACCCCGCCCCCCCCCCTCCCTACCCGCCCCCCCCCCCGCCCCCCCCCCCCACCCCCGCCCCCCCTTCCTCCCCCCCCGCCCCACCCCCCCCGGGGGCCCCCCCCCCCCCCCCCCCACCCCCCTGCCCCCCCAGCCCCCTCCGCTCGCCCCCCCCCGCCCCCCCCCCCCCCACGCCCTCCCCGCCCCCCCCGCCTCCTCCCCCCCCACCACCCCCCCCCCCCCCCCCCCCCCACCCCCTCCCCCTCCCGGCCCCCCCCCCCCCCCCCCCCGCCACCCCCCCCCCGACCCCACACGAAAAAAAAAGAGCACCAAAACAGACCCCCCCCCCCCCCCCCCCCCAACCGCCCCCCCCCCCCCCCCCCATGCCCCCCCCCCCCCCACCCCCCCCCCCCCGCGAGAAATAAATAACCCCCCCTCGCCCCCCCCCCCCCCCCCATCCGCCCCCCGCCCCCCTCCCCTCCCCACCAGGCCCCCCCCCCCCCCCCGCCCCCCCCCCCCCCCCCCCCTCCTCGCCCCCCCACCCCGCCCCCCCCACCCCCCGCGCCCCGCCCCGCCGCCGCCCCGCTCCCCCCCCCCCCCGCCCTCCGCCCCCCCCCCCCCGGCCCTCCCCCGCTCCCCCTCCCACCCCCCCCCCCCTCCCCCCCCCCCACCACCCACCCCTCCCCCCCCACCCCCCCCCCCCCCCCCCCGCCCCGCCCCCCCCCCGGCCCCCCCGCCCCCGCCCACCCCTCCCCCCCGTCCCGCCCGCTCCCCCCCCTCACCGAATAAAACATGGTAGGGCAGGGCGCGAGTAGGCCAAGTACACCTGGCGAAGCCAGGTCTGGGTGCTTGTTTTTTTTTTAAAAAAAAAATTCCTGAAAAAGATTTCTATTCCTTTCGTGATTCTATATATAGTCAGTTGATCACCGTTTCGTATCTTCCGCCATCTAGTGTTAGTAGTAGTTTTAGTTTCGATAATCTTTGTTCGTATGTTCATTTGAAAAGAGCTGGTGCTAAATGGAATTTTGTGTGTGATGTGTGTGTGTATATGATGTGTGTGTGTGTGTGTGTGTGTGTGTGTGTGTGTGGGTTGTGTGTTTCTGTGTGATGTGAGTGGGGCTGTGTGAAGATTGTGTGTGTGCGTGTGTGTGTGTGTGTGTGCGCGTGTGTATTTACCTAGTTGTATTTACCTAGTTGTATTTTACGGGAAGGGAGCTATGCTCGTGGTGACCCGTCTTTGTATCTTTCAGCTTCAAGTTTATTCTTAAAGTCGTGAACAGTATTTGCACACACTGTTTTTCATCTAAGTTATTCCATATTGCTAAGAGAATCTTTACGAAATATTGCCAAGAGAATCTCCACTCCACTAACATAAAAAATATTTCTCCTGTAAACCTTCCAACCTCCTACGCAAGGCCCAAACCCGGAAATGAGGTCATCACCGGAAACACTAATATTACCATGGAAAAAGAAAGTGGTGCTAACAAGAAAAAGAGAATCTTTACGGAATTCTGACAAAAGAATCTTTACGAAATATTAATGAGAAAATATTTACGATATATTGCCAAGAGAATCTTTACCAAATGTTAACAAGAGAATCTTTACGAAATATTACCATGAGAATCTTTACGAAATATTGCCAAGAGAATCTTTACGAAATATTGCTAAGAGAATCTATATACATAAATAAAGTTTTTCAGTTTTGAAAATTTCCTGGCGTTTTTATGACCACCTTCCGAAATTTTATTGCCTTTATGATTGAACTAACCGAGAAAGAGAAACAGAGAGAGAGACGAGGGGGAGAATTTGACGACGACGTCAGTAGACTTTGACGACAACGTCAGTAGACTTTGACGACTCCTTTTGGAGACTGACGACTCCTTCGGGAGATTTTGAAGACTCCTTCTCAAATAGGGGAAGAAGAACCTGATCAATCCATCGTGTGCATTCCAAGATCAATTTTCAGTAAGACAGAAGAAGAAGCCGTAGCCATGATTATGCCCCGAAGAAATTTACACAGTGGATTATTCTAAAAACCTTTCACTGAGGAACATCGTTAGAAAGAGAAGGAAGATTCTGAATTTCCACTTATGTGTTTAATGTATTTTTCATGTACAAAATCGTAGTAGGTCTAAATAAAATTATGGAATTTATTGTTACTCTTTTATTTTCCCATTTTGGTACATTAAAACTGCCCGTAGGGCAGGGCGCGAGTAGGCCAAGTACACCTGGCGAAGCCAGGTCTGGGTGCTTGTTTTTTAGTAAATCTTTTCTGTCAAGGATTTCCATTCCTTTCGTGATTCTATATATAGTCAGTTGATCACCTCTTTCTCTTCTTTGCTCTAGTGTTAGTAGTTCTAGTTTCGATAATCTTTGTTCGTATGTTCATTTGGAAAGAGCTGGTGCTAAATTTGTAGTGTGTGTGTGTGTGTTTGTAGAAGCGTGTGCGTGCGTGTGTGTGTGTGTGTGTGTGTGTGTGTGTTTTTGTGTGTGTGCGTGTGTGTGTGTGTGTGTGTGTGTGTGTGTGTGTGTGTGTGTGTGTGTGTGTGTGTGTGTGTGTGATTATTTAACTCATATTTTTTTCGTGCCTTGAACTCAAATATGATAATGAAAAATTATTATTGGCTATAGGTGTAAAGATACTATTTCATTTGACGCTTATAGTGTGCCGAGGAGTTATCTCTTGCCAATGTTCAAAAATAGTCTGGAAGGATTGTTGTGCTCCATTTACCCTGTTACCGCTTTTTCACTGTTGAATTATCTTGGTGAGACCTTTCTCTATGTTCATAACTGGCTTCCTCACAGTTCATATGAAAAAAGTGTAAATGTGAGTCCAAAAAAGTAGATTTAAATTGAAATGTTACATCCCGTGTTCTAGTAAGCTTTGATGAGGCTCTCCAATTCTTCTTAGTTTCCTACACTTTTGTTTTCGAGAAATCTCCTTACCACTAACTTGTATCCTTTCCAAGCAGCTGTTTCCTCTCCTCTCACTGAATGACTAATTTACATTCACTATCTTTAAGAAGCTCTTGAATAGAAGGACCAATGAAAATTACCTCTTTTATTTTAGTGTCGCTTAGTGAAGGGAAATTTGATGTTAAATACTTGAATCCCTGACCAAAATGGGTCCATATTTTTTAGAAAGTTTTTTTATGAGCCCAAGATCATGTGTAGTGGTGGTAGCAAAAAATTGTTTGCTTCGGTGAGAGGTGGATGTTGAAAACTTTTCATTCTCAGGCTCGAATGATTGACAAGATGGCCAGTCTCTCCTGATATAGTCGGAACCTGTTACACGGCTGTGCCATTCACACAGAAAGCAGCAGTACTTGGTGATTCAGCCCTGCAAGTCCATGACAAGAGCAACAGCCTTTAAGTTATCACAGAGCTGCTATTGATGTTGATCATATTTTATTTATTGCATTATATGCTAAATATTCTCATAATTTCCTTTCCTATGTAGTCCATAACCCAACGGAACTGAGGGTTCACTATTGCTGTTATGCAAAAAGACACCTTTCAGACTCGTTTTTTATGAATATATGAACAGCCTCTCCTATCTGGGTTTGTATTCAATGCCAAGTGCTTCCATCAGACCATTAAATATTGTTAGAGGCCACTAAATCACCTTCCGTTGCGAATAGACCGTTGAACTGCTGCTGGACGGTCACGAAATTTGGAAAAAAATTTGTATCAGCTGCTAGGAGATTCCATTGTTGAGGACGTGAGTCTAGAAGCTCTGCCTTATTCTTGGGTAGCTGCAGATCCAGTTCCTCCTTGTGTGGCGTAGAGGAGTATGTTTCATAAAAAATTGGGTCACTCTGTAATCTACACTGTCATCCTTCTCTGCTTCCTGCTTACCACTTTCCTCATATGACTCGAAGGATTACGAAGTTGGTGCATAAGGAACAGGTAGACCTTCTCCAAGTGGAACTGGCAAATAGTTGATTGAATGTTTGGATATTCAGTGGACTCCTTTTCTTCTTTGACAAGCCCTTTTGTACTGGAGGTACTATGCAGAAATAACAATTGTTGGTATGGTCTCTTGTCTCCCGCCACATCATTGGCACAGTAAAAAGGCATTTTTTCTTCTTTCTGTTCAATTATTGGCAAAGGTTAGTAGCAACAAGTCTTCCAACTTATCTGAAGAGCCCAGGTCTTATCCTGGCCACTAATCCTGCATCCAAAATATGGGTGATATGCCTTTCTAACTACAGCAGTTATACGGCGCTTCTGTGATGGCAAAGGTCACCTACCACATACACTATATAGCAGAAGTTGTTCTTCCTTATTCACGCTATTACGGGTACCTGAAAACAACAAGAACAAGAACAAGAACAAGAACAAGAACAAGAACAAGAAACAAGAACAAGAACAAGAACAAGAACAAGAACAAGAACAAGAAACAAGAACAACAACCCGGGACTGCTAGGACAGTCTAGGGAACGACAACAACAACAACAACAACAACAACAACAACAACAACAACAACAACAACAACAACAACAAATTAGAAGATAAGAATGAAAATTATTCATAAATTTATCATTATAATACAAAGCATGACAGGTTGGCAGAAGTATTCACTCAATAGGTAAATAAAGCAAATATAAAATGCCTCATATTCATATGAATAGCTTGCTCAATGAATATTCATTATAAGTTTAGATAGTGTTTGGCTAGGAAAATCACCTATTTTTCACCTCAAAATATAAACTTGAACAGCACAATAACCTTTTGTGGCTGTTGGAATAATACTTAAGGGAAGTGAGACTGTGAGTGAGGTAAGAAACACAGTGCCTGTTAGAATCTGTTGTGACACGTAGGTGTATATTGACACGTAAAACTAACAAAAAATGTTAACTATGATATTCATTATCAGCGACCTAAAATTAGCTGGAAATTGCTATTTTGGTTTCAGAAGCAATTTGGTTACTGACCAGTGTCATCATGGCTAGGTATAATTTTTAGTTTAGAAACATATATTGCTTCACATTCTTTGGATATTTGGTTTTCCTCAACTTGTAGTCACGACCTTATAAATCTTTACTGTTTCAAAGCAAGATATCTCAGTTTTGACAACTGAAATGCTTTTTAGTTTGCTTTCTGCCCATTTTACCATATCAAGTCTTGAACGGATTAGGACTTCTACGGCTTTTTTTTTCATCATCAGTCCATGTATATGAATAAAATTCCTGTTAAATGTTCTACAGCAATTATTATTTCTCTCCCATGCTCTTACTAATTTATCTGACAGCTGAAACGATTTTTCTTTATCAACACTTCAAAACAGTTTTCTATTTATCTCTTTGTAATAGATTTGCGTCGAAAAAAATGATTCAAATATATATTCTTACACAGTTATTACCCATTTCCAATATGTTGCATTATTGTCTGTGAAATTTACTCTCCATTCTTGCCTCTGTGCGATTATTGTGTCAATATCTTTTTACAACAGCCGAAAGTTCTACTCACTTCTCTCTCTCTTCATGATATTTGAATCATCTTGAAACTTGTTGGCATAGGCTTGTTGAAACTTTTATGCTTATATCAACATAGAAAATAAGCACTGTATTTGCCAGCACCAAACTTTGTGGAAACTGATTTTCACTGCCTCTCCATCCTGACATCTTATTCTTTAGTAATGGCCTCATGTACCGTTACTTCACAAAACGTTTCATCCATTCGAGTAATTTACCTTAGTCCCCAAATATGCTCCGGTTTCCATATAAGACAAACGTAAGTATTCTATTAAACACCTTATCTAGATCCAGGTATGGACAGTCCACCCAACATTCACTCTCTTGGAACAAATGAATTATTCTAATTATTCTCGAGTAAGAGCTAATAGGTTCGGCACAAAAAAGTGACAAAAAGAACCCAAATAACTATAGGCCTATAAGTTTGACTTCAATCGTAGGAAAAATAATGGAAACTATCATCAGAGATGCTATCGAATATCATTTAGAAAGTAACCGTTTGATAAATGATAGCCATCATGGTTTT
>NW_027467505.1:287500-292500 GCF_046742065.1 Oratosquilla oratoria
TAAGCAGCTTTCTCCTCTCCTCTCACTGAATGACTAATTTACTTTCACTATCTTTAAGAAGCTCTTGAATAGAAGGACCAATGAAAAATACCACGTTTATTTTAATGTCGCTTAGTGAAGGGATATTTGATGTTAGATACTTGAATCTCTGACCAAATTGGTCCATATTTTTAAGAAAGTTTTTCATGAGCCCAATTTTATGTGTAGTGGTGGTAGCAAAAAATTGTTTGCTTCGGTGAGAGGTGGATGTTGAACATTTTTCATCTCAGGCTCGAATGATTGACAAGATGGCCAGTCTCTCCTGATATAGTTGGAACCTGTTACACGGCTGTGCCATTCACACAGAAAGCAGCAGTACTTGGTGATTCAGCCCTGCAAGTCCATGACAAGAGCAACAGCCTTTAAGTTATCACAGAGCTGCTATTGATGTTGATCATATTTTATGTATTGCATCATATGCTTTATATTTTCATAATTTCCTTTCATATGTTGTCCATAGCCCAAAGGAACTGATGGTTCACTATTGCTGTTATGCAACAAGACACCTTTCAGACTCGTTTTTTATGAATATATGAACAGCCTCTACTATCTGGGTTTGTATTCAATGCCAAGTGCTTCCATCAGACCATAAATATTGTTAGAGGCCACTAAATCACCTTCTGTTACGAATAGACCGTTGAACTGCTGCTGACGGTCACGAAATTTGGAGAAAAAAAATTGTATCAGCTGCAAGGAGATTCCATTGTTGAAGACGTGAGTCTAGCAGCTCTGCCTTATTCTTGGGTAGCTGCAAATCCCTGACAAAGTCATGGAGTTCCTCCTTGTGTGGCGTAGAGGAGTATGTTTAATAAAAAAAAATTGGGTCACTCTGTAATCTACACTGTCATCCTTCTCTGCTTCCTCCTTACCACTTTCCTCATATAACTCGAAGGTCACCGAAGCTGGTGCATAAGGAAGAGATAGACATTCTCCATGTGGAACTGGCAAATAGTTGATTGAATGTTTGGATATTCAGTGGACTCCTTTTTCTTCTTTGACAAGCTCTTTTGTACTGGAGGTACTATGCAGAAATAACAATTGTTGGTATGGTCTCTTGTCTCCCGCCACGTCATTGGCACAGTAAAAGCCTTTTTTCTTCTTTCTGTTCAACTATTGGCAAAGGTTAGTAGCACAAGTCTTCCAGCTTATCTGAAGAACCCAGGTCTTATCCTAGCCACTAATCTTGCATTCAAAATATGGGTAATGTACCTTTCTAACTACAGCAGTTATACGACGCTTCTGTGATGCAAAGGTCACCCTACCACATACACTATATAGCAGAAGTTGTCTTCCTTATTCACGCTATTACGAGGCACCTGAAAACAACAACAACAACAACAACAACAACAACAACAACAACAACAACAACAACAACAACAACAACAACAACAACAACAACAACAACAACAACAACAACAACAACAACAACAACAACAACAACAAATTAGAAGATGGGAATGAAAATTATACATAAATTTATCATTATAATACAAAGCATGACAGGTTGGCAGAAGTATTCACTCAATAGGTAAATAAAGCAAATATAAAATGCCTCATATTCATATGAATAGCTTGCTCAATGAATATTCATTATAAGTTTAGATATTGTTTGGCTAGGAAAATCACCTATCTTTCACCTCAAAATATAAACTTGCACAGCACAATAACCTTTTGTGGCTGTTGGAATAATACTTAAGGGAAGTGAGACTGTGAGTGAGGTAAGAAACACAGTGCCTGTTAGAATCTATTGTGACACGTAGGTGTATATTGACACGTAAAACTAACAAAAAATGTTAACTATGATATTCATTATCAGCGACCTAAAATTAGCTGGAAATTGCTATTTTGGTTTCAGAAGCAATTTGGTTGCTGACCAGTGTCATCATGGCTAGGTATAATTTTTAGTTTAGAAACATATATTGCTTCACATTCTTTAGATATTTGGTTTTCCTCAACTTGTAGTCACGACCTTATAAATCTTTACCGTTTCAAAGCAAGATATCTCAGTTTTGACAACTGAAATGCTTTTTAGTTTGCTTTCTGCCCATTTTACCATATCAAGTCTTGAACGGATTAGGACTTCTACGGCTTCTTTTTTCATTATCAGTCCATATATATGAAGAAAATCCTGTTAAATGTTCTGCAGCAATTATTATTTCTCTTCCATGCTCTTACTAATATATCTGACAGCTGAAACGATTTTTCTTTATCAACACTTCAAAACAGTTTTCTATTTATCTCTTTGTAATAGATTTGCGTCGAAAGAAATGATTCAAATATATATTCTTACACAGTTATTACCCATTTCCAATATGTTGCATTATTGTCTGTGAAATTTACTCTCCATTCTTGCCTCTGTGCGATTATGGTGTCAATATCTTTTTACAACAGCCGAAAGTTCTACTCACTTCTCTCTCTTTTCATGATATTTTAATCATCTTGAAACTTGTTGGCATAGCTTGTTGAAACTTTTATGCTTATATTAACATAGAAAATAAGCACTGTATTTGCCAGTACCAAACTTTGTGGAACTGATTTTCACTGCTCTCCATCCTGACATCTTATTCTTTAGTAATGTCCTCATGTACCGTCACTTCACAAAACGTTTCATCCATTCGAGTAATTTACCTTAGTCCCCAAATATGCTCCGGTTTCCATATAAGACGAATGTAAGTATTCTATTAAACACCTCATCTAGATCCAGGTATGGACAGTCCACCCAACATTCACTCTCTTGCAACACATGAATTATTCTAATTATTCTGGAGTAAGAGCTAATAGGTTCGGCACAATTGATTATCCAGATCAAGATGGCTGTCCATCTGTATACTCATCTCGTCATGATATTTGACTCATTGATCGTTCACTTCTATCGTGGTTAGTGATACTTACCTTTAATTCAGTGGTGCCTCCCTATTTCCACTTTTGTAAATTGGTTTCACGTGAGCATTTTCCCATTCCTGTGGCATTATTCTTTTGCTGTAGTATACGCAAAATAAAACAAAGAATCTTGTCCGGCTGGGGCTTTCTTTGATTATGCAGATAATGATCTTGTCAGTCCCTGCGTATTTTTTGTATCAAATGGCCCCAGAAAACTGAGCACTTCCTTTACTTCTACGTATATATTTTCTCTAATTCAGTCTCCCCTCTGTGAAAACAGGATGGAAATAGTCATTCAAGATATATGACTGAGCTGAAGCTTCCTCACAAACCATTACTGTCCACTTTCCTGTGTTTCAATTTACCATTTATATGTCCGTAAAAAGGTGATGTCTCATGTTTGCATTAATTTCCAATACCATTTTAAAACCTTCTCTCTATAGGCTCTCATAGCTTCATTCGTTTTATATGTCTTTCTATTTGTCTACCTGCCGATATCTTTCCTTTGCTTTATTTTTACTTTCTTTGCTTCTTTGCTTCTTCTTTGCTTCCATGTGCCCTTCATTCCAGCATTGTTTCCTTATTTCTTTATTGCCTTATTCCTTTTTGTTATTGATTCCTTAATTCTTTGGTTCTTTTTTTTTCCATTCTTCCACTTATTCCTTCTTTCGTTTTTCTTTCCGTCCATCATTCTTTGTTTGTTTGTTTCTTTGTTTATTTCTTTCTCTCTTTCTTTCTTTCTTTCTTTCTTTCAGTACTTGATTGGCTATGAATTGTATATGCATTGTATGTTCTGTCCTCGTATGCGTGTGAGTGCCTGTGTGTGTATGTGTGTGTGTGTGTGTGTGTGTGTGTGTGTGCGTGTGTGTGTTTGTGTGTGTGTGTGATTGTGTGTGTGTGATTGTGTGTGTGTGTGTGTGTGTGTGTGTGGGTGTGTGTGTGTTCATGCGTGTGTGTGTTTGTATTTAAGTGTGTGTCTGTGTTTGTATTTAAGTGTGTGTGTGACTGTCTTGTTGGTCCGTGAATGTACGTCTATTTTTTTGTGCTTCCACCTGTGCCACGTATTATAAGCACCCTTAGAAATAGACAGATACAAATCTACTTTATGAAGTAAAATGTAAATAAAAGATGACACTGCTACCAACCCACTCTACCGTGCCACACCTAAGCCTAGTGCCTAAAGGACTAGTGCACCTTGGTGCTGCGTATATAAGGTACCCAGTTCATTGGAGTTGTATCAGATCTCCTGATATTCTCTCAGAGTATAGACCTCCCCAGCTGTGAATAATGGTTAGAAAATACTACGTTGATATAACTAGTATATATATATATATATATATATATATATATATATATATATATATATATATATATATATATATATATATATATTTACCTTTTTATTTTCGTTGAGAAATTTAGCGGAGACGTATTTGCTCACTTGGTATTCTTATTTAATTAGTTGCTATTATTGTATGTGTTGTTTCCAAACAGAAGTACCTGGTCGTTTTCGCCATCGGCAGTCTACTAGTTGCCACAACTAAAGCTGACGGGGGCTACGGTCTTCCTGCGCATCCTGCTAGCCATGGTAACCATGTGAGCTCTGTTATCCCCGTGGAAGCCATTCTGGTGCACAGATTTACACAGTCTGGTGGCGACGGACCAGGGGGTGCCTACGATGGTTCTGGTCTCGGTGGAAGCTTCGGACATGGAATTGGCGGTGGTTTTGTGGACGCACACAGTGGTGAAGTTGGATTTGGAGTTGACGCCGTACCTGTCCCTGTTCCTGGCACAGGATATGATGCCCCACATCAACATGGGCATGGAGTCGGACCAGGTGTTGCCGTTGCACCTGCACCTGGACACATCGATGAAATTGTCGCTCCACATGTGCATGGATTTGGGGACGGACCAGGAGCTGGATTTGGTGGCGGACTTGCCTCTGGACATGGAAATGGGTTTCCCGCCCCAATTTTACCCAGTACTGGTCCCAGAAACCAATATGGAGTCCCTCACCATCGATGATTCCTATTTTCACTGAATGAAATCGTTCATTGTGTCACAGAAACGTAGCCAGGGAA
>NW_027467505.1:297500-310000 GCF_046742065.1 Oratosquilla oratoria
TCTTTGTTTCATTGTATGATTAGTTATTTCCTGTAAATATATGTGTATGTGTGTGTGTCAGTGTGTGTGTGTGTGTGTGTGTATGTATGTGTGCGTTTTTGCATGTGTGTGTGTGTGTGTGTGTGTGTGTGTGTGTGTGTGTGTGTGTGTGCGTGTGTATGTTTGTATGCATGTGTGTGTGTGTGTGTGTGTGTGTGTGTGTGCGTGTGTGTGTTTGCGCGTGCGTGCGTATGTGTGTTTGAGTGTGTCTGCACGTGTGTGTACGTGTGTGTTTGTGTGTGTGTGCGTGTGCGTGCGCGTGTGCGTGCGTGCGTGTGTGTGTGTGTGTGTGTGTGTGTGTGTGTGTGTGTGTGTGTGTGTGTGTGTGTGTGTGTGTGTGTGTGTGATTATCTAACTCATATTTTTTTCGTGCCTTGAACTCAAATATTAAAATGAAAAATAATTATTGGCTATAGGTGTAAAGATACTATATAATTTGACGCTTATAGTGTGCCGAGGAGTTATCTCTTGCCAATGTTCAGAAATAGTCTGGAAGGATTGTTGTGCTCCATTTACTCTGTTACCGCTTTTTCACTGTTGAATTATCTTGGTGAAATCTTTCTCTATGTTCATAACTGACTTCCTCACAGTTCATATGAAAAAAATGTAAATGTGAGTCCAATTTTTTTTTTATTTGAAATGTTACATCCCGTGTTCTAGTAAGCTTTGATGAGGCTCTCCAATTCTTCTTAGTTTCCTACACTTTTGTTTTCGAGAAATCTCCTTACCACTAACTTGTATCCTTTCTAAGCAGCTTTCTCCTCTCCTCTCACTGAATGACTAATTTACTTTCACTATCATTAAGAAGCTCTTGAATAGAAGGACCAATGAAAACTACCTCTTTTATTTTAGAGTCACTTAGTGAAGGGAGATTTGATGTTAAATACTTGAATCCCTGACCAAATTGGTCCATATTTTTTAGATAGTTTTTTCATGAACCCAATTTTATGTGTAGTGGTGGTAGCAAAAAATTGTTTGCTTCGGTGAGAGGTGGATGTTGAACATTTTTCATCTCAGGCTCGAATGATTGACAAGATGGCCAGTCTCTCCTGATATAGTTGGAACCTGTTACACGGCTGTGCCATTCACACAGAAAGCAGCAGTACTTGGTGATTCAGCCCTGCAAGTCCATGACAAGAGCAACAGCCTTTAAGTTATCACAGAGCTGCTATTGATGTTGATCATATTTTATGTATTGCATCATATGCTTTATATTCTCATACTTTCCTTTCATATGTTGTCCATAGCCCAAAGGAACTGATGGTTCACTATTGCTGTTATGCAACAAGACACCTTTCAGACTCGTTTTTTATGAATATATGAATAGCCTCTACTATCTGGGTTTGTATTCAATGCCAAGTGCTTCCATCAGACCATAAATATTGTTAGAGGCCACTAAATCACCTTCCGTTACGAATAGACCGTTGAACTGCTGCTGACAGTCACGAAATTTGGAGAAAAAAAATTGTATCAGCTGCAAGGAGATTCCATTGTTGAAGACATGAGTCTAGCAGCTCTGCCTTATTCTTGGGTAGCTACAGATCCCTGACAAAATCATGGAGTTCCTCCTTGTGTGACGCAGAGGAGTATGTTTCACAAAAAATTGGGTCACTCTGTAATCCACACTGTCATCCTTCTCTGCTTCCTCCTTACCACTTTCTTCATATGACTCGAAGGACACCGAAGTTGGTGCATAAGGAACAGGTAGACCTTCTCCAAGTGGAACTGGGCAAATAGTTGACTGAATGTTTGGATATTCAGTGGACTCCTTTCTCTTCTTTGACAAGCCCTTTTGTACTGGAGGTACTATGCAGAAATAACAATTGTTGGTATGGTCTCTTGTCTCCCGCCACGTCATTGGCACAGTAAAAGGCTTTTTCTTCTTCTTTCTGTTCAACTACTGGCGAAGGTTAGTAGCATAAGTCTTGCAGTTTATGTGAAGACCCCATATCGTATGCTGGTCACCAATCATGCATCCAAAATATGGGTGATATGCCTTTCTAACTACAGCAGTTATACGGCGCTTCTGTGATGGCAAAGGTCACCTACCACATACACTATATAGCAGAAGTTGTCTTCCTTATTCACGCTATTACGGGTACCTGAAAACAACAAGAACAAGAACAAGAACAAGAACAAGAACAAGAACAAGAACAAGAACAAGAACAAGAACAAGAACAAAAACAACAACAACAACAAGAACAACTGTTAGGACAGAGGACAACAACAACAACAACAACAACAACAACAACAACAACAACAACAACAACAACAACAACAACAACAACAACAACAAATTAGAAGATAAGAATGAAAATTATTCATAAATTTATCATTATAATACAAAGCATGACAGGTTGGCAGAAGTATTCACTCAATAGGTAAATAAAGCAAATATAAAATGCCTCATATTCATATGAATAGCTTGCTCAATGAATATTCATTATAAGTTTAGATATTGTTTGGCTAGGAAAATCACCTATCTTTCACCTCAATATATAAACTTGCACAGCACAATAACCTTTTGTGGCTGTTGGAATAATACTTAAGGGAAGTGAGACTGTGAATGAGGTAAGAAACACAGTGCCTGTTAGAATCTGTTGTGACACGTAGGTGTATATTGACACGTAAAACTAAATTTTTTTTTTAACTATGATATTCATTATCAGCGACCAAAAATTAGCTGGAAATTGCTATTTTGGTTTCAGAAGCAATTTGGTTGCTGACCAGTGTCATCATGGCTAGGTATAATTTTTAGTTTAGAAACATATATTGCTTCACATTCTTTAGATATTTGGTTTTCCTCAACTTGTAGACACGACCTTAATCTTTACCGTTTCAAAGCAAGATATCTCAATTTTGACAACTGAAATGCTTTTTAGTTTGCTTTCTGCCCATTTTACCATATCAAGTCTTGAACGGATTAGGACTTCTACGGCTTCTTTTTTCATTATCAGTCCATATATATGAAGAAAATCCTGTTAAATGTTCTGCAGCAATTATTATTTCTCTCCCATGCTCTTACTAATATATCTGATAGCTGAAACGATTTTTCCTTATCAACACTTCAAAACAGTTTTCTATTTATCTCTTTGTAATAGATTCGCGTCGAAAGAAATGATTCAAATATATATTCTTACATAGTTATTACCCATTTCCAATTTGTTGCATTTTTTGTCTGTGAAATTTACTCTCCATTCTTGCCTCTGTGCGATTATGGTGTCAGTATCTTTTTACAACAGCCAAAAGTACTACTCACTCTTTCCATATTTGCATTATCTTGAAACTTGATAGCATAGCTTGTTGAAACATCTATGTTTATATTAACATAAGAATAAGCAATGTATTTGCTAGCACCAACTTTGTGGAACTGATTTTCACTGCTCTTCATCCTGACATCTTATTCTTTAGTAATGTCCTCATGTACCGTCACTTAACAAAATGTTTCAAATATGCTCCGGTTTCCATATAAGACGAATGTAAGAATTCTATTAAAAACCTTGTCTAGATCGAGTAAGAGTTAAAAGGTTCAGCACAATTGATTATACAGATCAAGATGGCTGTCTATCTGTATGCTCATCTCGTCATGACATTTGACTCATTGATCGTTCACTTCTGTCGTGGTCAGTGACATTACCTTTAATTTAGTGGTGCCTCCCTATTTCCACTTTTGTAAATTGGTTTCACGTGAGCATTTTCCCATTCCTATGGCATTATTCTTTTACTGTAGTATACGCAAAATAAAACAAAGAATCTTGTCCGGCTAGGGCTTTCTTTGATTATTCAGATAATGATCTTGTCAGTCCCTGCGTATTTTTTGTATCAAATGGCCCCAGAAAACTGAGCACTTCCTTTACTTCTACGTATATATTTTCTCAAAGTTAATCTCTCTTCTGTGAAAACAGGATGGAAATAGTCATTCATGATATATGCCTGAGCTGAAGCTTCCTCACAAACCATTCTGTCCACTTCACTGTGTTTCAATTTACTATTTATATGTCTGTAAAAAGGTGATGTCTCATGTTTGCGTTAATTTCCAATACCATTTTAAAACATTCTCCTTATAGGTTCTCATAGCTTCATTCGTTTTATTTGTCTTTCTGTTTGTCTGTCTGCCTATATCTTTCCTTTGCTTCATTGTTACTTTCCTTGCTTCTTTGCTTCTTCTTTGCTTGCATGTGCCCTTCATTCTAGCATTGTTTCCTTATTTCTTTATTGCCTTATTCCTATTTGTTATTGATTCCTTAATTCTTTGGTTTCCTTTTATTTATTTATTTTTCCATGCTCTCATTTATTCCTTCTTTCCTTTCTTCCTTGTTTCTTTCTTTCTTTCTTTCTTTCTTTCATTAGTTGATTAGCTATTAATTGTACATGTATTTGTGTGTTCCGTGCGCATATGCGCGTGCGCGAGCATACGTGCACAGTGTGTGTGTGTGTGTGTGTGTGTGTGTGTGTGTGTGTGTGTGTGTGTTTGTGTGTGTGTGATTGTGTGAGTGTATGTGTGTGTGTGTGTCTTTGCGTGTGTGTGTGATTGTCTGTGTGTGTCCGTGAATATACGTCTATTTTTTGTGCTTCCACATGTGTCTCGTATTATAAGCATCTTTAGAAATAGACACATACGAATCTACTTTAGGAAGTAAAATGTAAATAAAAGATGACATTGCTATCAGCCCACTCTACCGTGGCACACCTAAGCCTAGTGTCTAAAGGACCAGTGCACCTTGGTGCTGCATATATAAGGTACCCAGTCCTGTGGAGTTCTATCAGATCTCTTGACATTCTCTCAGAGTATAGACCTCCCCAGCTGTGAATAATGGTTAGAAATTACTAAGTTGATATACCTAGTAATATATATATATATATATTTATATATATATATATATATATATATATATATATATATATATATATATATATATATATATATATATATATATATATATATATATATATATATATATATATATATATATTACATACATACTTTTTCATTTTCGTTGAGAAATTGAGCGGAGACGTATTTACTCATTTGGTATTCTTATTTAATTAATTGGTACTATTGTGTGTTTTTTCCAAACAGAAGTGTCTGGTCGTTTTCGCCATCGGCAGTCTACTAGTTGCCACAACTAAAGCTGACAGGGGCTACGGTCTTCCTGCGCATCCTGCTAGCCATGGTAACCATGTGAGCTCTGTTATCCCCGTGGAAGCCATTCTGGTGCACAGATCTACACAGTCTGGTGGCGACGGACCAGGGGGTGCCTACGATGGTTCTGGTCTCGGTGGAAGCTTCGGACATGGAATTGGCGGTGCTTTTGTGGACGCACACAGTGGTGAAGTTGGAGTTGTAGTTGACGCCGTACCTGTTCCATTTCCAAGCACAGGATATGATGCCCCACATCAACATGGGCATGGAGTCGGACCAGGTGTTGCCGTTTGTGTCCCTGAAACGTAGCCAAGGAAACTGTGGCATTCTCAAAATATTTTCGAAATAAATGTATAAACATCTCCATTCATTTTCTTGACCGATAGTATTAATTTATGGAACTAATTATGAAAATTAGAAACGGAGATGATGATTAGAGTCTTACCTCTTTCAAAGGGAAAATAAAGCTCGTTTGGCTGAGTAAAATCGTCTGGAGTTTTCTGGTGGAAATCCATGAATGCCTCACAATTGCATAAAGATATAACTATTACAGTCCAAAACCTCACCGTGTGATAATGATTCTCATTCTAAGTCTATTTCTTTTTCTGCTTGACAAAAGTAACATAGTTCTTTGTAGGTTAAAAAGGGTAAGACTGAGCCTGAAGTTTGAAAAATATGAGGAAATCTTTTGATCATGATAGCTTACAAGGTTTAAGACTATTTTTTATTATGCAGTTTATGATAAGAATGAAGTTATGGGATCAATATGACGGATTGCTTTTGAGTTCGTTTATATTTCAGTATGTGTGTGTGTGTGTGTGTGTGTTTGACTCACCATGGTCTTGGACCACGTGTTGGGCTCGTGATCGACAGTTTTTGTCCATGCGGAAGAGAGCTCAGAGCTGGGAGCTCATATGTGATTCACCATCATGGTCTTCGATCACGTGTTGAACTCGTGATCGACAGTTATCAACCTCCCAGATGAGAGCCCAGAGCTCGTATGACTGATATATGGGAAATACTGTGACTTTTTTTTTTTTTTATGAAGGTGGCAGTTGCCGACAAGACTGGCGAGTTAAACACCATATGAGGACGGAGCCTTTATTTGTACGACGTGTCGCTTGTTGGTACTTGAAAAAGCTGTAATCAGCGAAACGTCGTACAAATAAAGGCTCCGTCCTCATATGGTGTTTAACTCGCCAGTCGAATACTGTGACCTTACACCCACAATTACACACAACTCCCCGCCCACGAGAGTTGGAGTAACAACCCGCAGCGCAGCGATACTGTGTGTGTGTGTGTGATTGTGTGTGTTTGTGTGTGTGTGTGCGTATATAAATGTAAAATGATTGTATAATTTTACCAAATGTTGAAATATTGATTATTTTTATTTGATACTAGCCAATTACCCGCGCGTTGCTGCGAGTTCGTGAATACTCCCTAACCTAGCCATACCATACCTAATTTTAGACCTTATATTTTTTAAATGAAATATAGCTTTAAACACTCCCCCTCCCAGATGTGAGCCCTCCTACCCGAAGGTTGGGAAACCCTAGTTTGAAAATACATGCATACACAAACAGAAATATCATGTACATATTCTTTTGCGTGCGTGTGTGAGTGTGTGTGGATTGACAATAAATGCCTACAGCTAAAAGGTGAAGAAAGGTATATACTTTATTTATCTTCAGAATATATAAGGTTATAGGGGTTTATTTGGAAAAACCTAGGAAGAGTTTGTAAATAATAAATTTCCGCCGCACTAAAATTAAATGAAAATAAGCAATATTTCAACATTTGGTAAAATTATGCAATGATTTTACATTTGCATGAGTTTTTCTTACAAAAGCTATCATGGTTTGTGGCAACATTAATTTCACAAATATGAATAATATATATGAACATATATAATGGTTTGTTTAATTATATTGATTCTTATGTTACAAAAATAATAACTTATTAAATAAATTCATAAGTCACAAAAAATACTACCCGACTTCAGGGTGTACTACATAAACCTCCTAAATTTAACCCTTAACCCTAATTTTTTTTTTTAATGAAATATAGTTATCCAAGTATCGGGAGTGATAGGGTATCTGAAAGTATATGGTTATGGCGGTCTATCTCTAAAACCCTAGGAGGAGTTCGTGTACAAACAAACAAACAAACAAATAAACAATCAGACAGACAAACAGACAGACAGGCAGAGGCTACTACTTATAATAGATTATCGCGGGCGGGACAATTCAAAGATGTTAAAAGTTTGTTTCAATTTTTCTCTTATGGCCGAGTACTGTTCACCATGTAGTGTTAACATTCCACTAGAACGGTTAGGTTAAAGATTATTCACGAACTCCCACTAGTTTTTTGCAAATAGACCCCTATAATCATATATATTCTGAAACCTTATAACCAAAGATACTTGGATAACTGTCTTTCATTTGTCTGTCTGTCTGTTTGTTTGTTCACGAACTCCTCCTGGGGTTTTGGAGATAGACCCCGATAACCATATATATTCTGTTGCCCTATCACTCCAGATACTTGCATAACTATATTATATATATATATATATATATATATATATATATATGTATACATACATACATACATATATATATATATATATATATATATATATATATATATATATATATATATATATATATATATATATATAAATATATATATCAAGGACTACTATTACACAGGACGTGCGCACCCAGATCTCTGGGTCAGCTAGCGGAGGACATTGCTTTCTTTGTAACCTAACATTTTATGTTGGACAAATATACCAAAAATAGAAACCTAACATCATTGTATATAGGACAAATATATCAACTTTTGACTTTTTCAATGCAGTATAAGTTAATATAAACTTTTATAGTGATATGAGAAACTATTTTTAACGCACTGTTATGCTTTGAAATGCCAATTTTAGCCGGACTTAACAAGTATTATTGTATGAGGTGAGTGGACACCAAGGTTGGCGATATATATATATATTTTTTTAATATAATTTTTTTTTATCTAAATCAGATTTATTTGATTTAAATAGCTTTTTTTTCTTATAGATTTTGAATATTGTGGGATTGCTATCTGATATGCGATCTGATTGCTAAAGGACATTTTTAGTATATCAATATAAGGAGCAGTGTTATATAGACTTGCCACAAGTATACAAGGAACGGTATAAGCCGTATATGAGGACGGTATGCTCAGGTTCACTCGATTCCTCCAAGACTTTTCTCATCTTGGTGACATTTGCCGCATTGTCTGTCACAAGACTTCCAATGTGACAACCAAAATCTTGTTCAGCCTTCTTGATCGAATTTTGTACAAGTTGTAGAAGATATACATCAGTTTGAGGTTTCACTGATGTGTCTATTGTGTCAACTAAATAGATCTGACCAGTGGATGTTGTTAGAGTGACACATATTATGGGCTCATTATGGATGTTAGAGCACCCATCAATTGAAAGACATACAGTTTCATTATTCAGGTCATCTGCACACTTTTTATATTCCTTTTCATACGCAAGATCCAAGTACTTATCAGCAATATCTTTTCTGGATGGAGGAATATAACCTGGCCTCAGGTTCGGAACCATCTTGAGAAACTGAGGATGCTGAACAAGATAAAATGGTGAATTTGTAGCAAATATCATTCTTGCAACTTCTTTGTCGAGATTTTCCTTTTGAGAGGTTGAAGTTTTTATGATAAATCTCTTCAGAGATGTTGATGACTTTCTTTTAGATGAAAATGACTGAGCAGAAGTGGCGCCTTTGGAGGAGTCTGATAGTGACCTTTTTAATGGTAGAATCAGGTTTGCAGATAATACAAGTGGATCCGATGATGAAGGGATTGAAGCTGTTGATACAGATTCTGAAATGGAAACAGAAAATTTTAGCATATTGCATAATTTATAAATGAATAAATAAATGAATGAATAGAGTGTGATTTAGGCTACTTTTGAGTACAGTAGTTATTTCTTTTTAGATAATGATCAAATTCACACAAGCCACTAAATTATTTGGAAATAATTAACAGGATATGAAATAGGTGGGCTTGGAATTCAGCCCACACAGGATTCAGTCCACTTTTAAATTCACTAAAAATAATGGGTTAGTTGGGTTAGGTTAGGCTAAATCCCTTTGGGCTGAATCCCATGTGGACTGAATTCCAATGGAACCTATAAGATATATTACACAATGTTGAATGAAAAGAATAACAATCATCTAGGCCCCAAAGTTGAGTGGATGCAGTATATTATAGTGATATAGTCATTACCCAAATTTAGAAGTAATAAAGTTAAAGTATCATCTCTTTAGGCCTTCATATTTCTATTGCACATGCTCTCCATTGTTCACCAAATTTATATAGTTGCGTATGAAAAGGGAAAAATGCACACAATATAAGTAAAATGATTTACCTGGGTCATCAATTTCTTCTTCTATATGCTGTAGCTGACCTTGGCATTTATCTCTGTGAGATTTTAATCTTGACACAATGCCCTGTAGTTCCTGGCTGCAGTCTTTGCATTTAGCTCAGTACCCTTTGCCAGAAGTTGTTGGTAGTTTTTCAAAATGATTCCAGACAGGATCATTTTTTCTGCCTGAGGGATCCACTCTGCCAGGTCCAGAAGACATCCTTCCTGGTTGATTCCAAAGCAGCAACTGACTCAGTGAGAAGCTGCTTACTTAGAACAAGTTTAAACAAGAATCTTGTTGAAACTTGTTGTGGGCTGCACAGTGATATATATATTACATATAGGCTTATACCGTTCCTTGTATACTTGTGGCAAGTCTATATAACACTGCTCCTTATATTGATATGCTAAAAATGTCCTTTAGCAATCAGATCGCATATCAGATAGCAATCCCACAATATTTAAAATTTACTAAAAATCTATTTAAATCAAGTAATTCTGATTTATATATATATATATATATATATATATATATATATATATATATATATATATATATATATATATATATATATTAAAAAAAAAAAAAAATCGCCAACCCTGGTGTCCACTAACCTCATACAATAATACCTGTTAAGTCCGGCTAAAATTGGCATATCAAAGCATAACAGTGCGTTAAAAATGGTTTCTTATTCCATTATAAAATTTTATATTAACTTATACTGCATTGAATTTTTGATATACTTGTCCAATATAAAATGTTAGGTTACAAAGAAAGCAATGGCCTCCGCTACCGGACCCAAGGATCTGAGTGCGCGCGTCCTGTGTAATATTAGTTCTTGTTATATATATATATATATATATATATATATATATATATATATATATATATACACATATATATATATATACATACATACAAACACACACACACACACACATATATATATATATATACATATATATATATATATGCATACATAAACACACACATATATATATATATATTGGTTAGGGTTAAGGGTTAAAGTTAAGTGGGGTATGGTTAGGTTAGGGATTATTCACGAATTCTTCCTAGTTTTTGCAGATAGACCCATATAACCATTTATATTCTGAAACCTTATAACCCAAGGTACTTGGATAATTATCTTTTATTTGTATTTACTATGATAAAGTAGTAACCTCGGTTTGTCTGTCTGTTCACGAACTCCCTCCAAACCATATATATTTACCATAACCCAGGCTACTTGGATAAGCATATTTTTTTTTTACTTACTTAACATTTTATTATTACCTTTTTCACTTGAATTATATTGATACGTGTAAATTTTCACCATAACGCGCGGGTAATTTGGCTAGTATATATATATATATATATATATATATATACATATATACATATATATATGTGTGTATATATATATGTGTGTATATATATATATATATGCAACAGTAATCACATAAAACACGTGAATAAAGATTTATGCTTGTAACCATACATAAATATATACACATATGATATTTATATATACATATATACATGTGTATATATATATACATATATATATATGTATATATATGTTTATATATATATATATATACGTATGTATATATATGAATATACATATAAATATATATATACATATATATATATATATACATATATATATATATATATATATATATATATATACATATATATATATACATATTTGAGGCTTATAGTGTGCCGAGGAATTATCTCTTGCCAATGATCAGATATAGTCTGGAAGGATTGTTGTGTTCATTTACCATGTTACCGCTTTCTCACGGTTGAATTATCTTGGTGAAACCTTTTCCTATGGTCATCACTGACTTCCTCACAGTTCATATAAAAAAGTGTAAATGTGAGTCCAAAAAAGTAGATTTTAATTGAAATGTTACATCCCGTGTTCTAGTAACCTTTGATGAGGCTTTCTAATTCTTCTTAGTTTCCTACACTTTTGTTTTCGAGAACTCTCCTTACCACTAACTTGTATCCTTTCCAAGCAGCTTTCTCCTCTCCTCTCACTGAATGACTAACTTACATTTACTATCTTTAAGAAGCTCTTGAATAGAAGGACCAATGAAAACTACCTCTTTTAATTTAGAGTCACTTAGTGAAGGGAGATTTGATGTTAAATACTTGAATCCCTGACCAAATTGGTCCATATATTTTAGAAAAATTTTCATGAGCCCAATTTTATGTGTAGTGGTGGTAGCAAAAAAAATGTTAGCTTCGGTGAGAGGTGGATGTTGAACATTTTTCATCTCAGGCTCGAATGATTGACAAGATGGCCAGTCTCTCCTGATATAGTTGGAACCTGTTACACGGCTGTGCCATTCACACAGAAAGCAGCAGTACTTGGTGATTCAGCCCTGCAAGTCCATGACAAGAGCAACAGCCTTTAAGTTATCACAGAGCTGCTATTGATGTTGATCATATTTTATGTATTGCATCATATGCTTTATATTTTCATAATTTCCTTTCATATGTTGTCCATAGCCCAAAGGAACTGATGGTTCACTATTGCTGTTATGCAACAAGACACCTTTCAGACTCGTTTTTTATGAATATATGAACAGCCTCTAGTATCTGGGTTTGTATTCAAAGCCAAGTGCTTCCATCAGACCATAAATATTGTTAGAGGCCACTAAATCACCTTCTGTTACGAATAGACCGTTGAACTGCTGCTGACGGTCACGAAATTTGGAGAAAAAAAATTGTATCAGCTGCAAGGAGATTCCATTGTTGAAGACGTGAGTCTAGCAGCTCTGCCTTATTCTTGGGTAGCTGCAAATCCCTGACAAAGTCATGGAGTTCCTTCTTGTGTGACGTAGAGGAGTATGTTTCACAAAAAATTGGGTCACTTT
>NW_027467505.1:317500-337363 GCF_046742065.1 Oratosquilla oratoria
CATGTGCGCGTATATATATATGTGTATATTTACCTAACTTGTTTGCCTAATTACAGTATACAACAAAGGGGCAACGTTCCTGTGGTTTTGTGTCGTACCCTGAAATTAGTATGTCTAGCTTCAATTTAGTGTATGGTTCCAACTTGAGTTATATGTCCAATTCTTACTTATCATGAGGAAGTATGTACGAGAAAAAGTTTGACGCATCACGAAGGGATTTGTCTCCGTCTTCTCCTTTTCTGTAGGGGGGGGGGGACGGAGAGAAGATGTCGCCGAATTTATGAAGCGGCCTTTCTGTGGATGTGCTGTGTCTTGCGACACTGCTTTTGACCAAGGGCAGTGGAGAGGATGCAGGGATGACCCGTCATCCAGGAGTTGCCAAGATAAGAGGGAGGGAGGAGGGTGGAGGGGAGTGGAATATATAGGAAATGGAATAGGTGGGAGTGGTTTCTATGCCTTTTTCTTTTTGGCTACCCCTTGTCTAGGGGAAAAAAGCCTTTGGTATATGTATGTATGTATATAGCCTTCTGAACTATTCCAAGTATTTATTCATTCGTATGGAAAAATGTGTTTGTTCACGTCCTTTGAATATGTATGCACTATTTCGGGGCGTATAATCCTCGGTGTAACAATGGAATTTGTACACTACATATGTCTTAGAAATTGTCTTAGTGGTCTACACAATTTGTTTTTAATCACTAAGGAGCAGGATTTACGGCTGTTGTAATAACAAAATAACCCTACTCTTTTATTCCTATCAATAGATTTACAGTTCTTTTTAATCGTACCTCTTAATATCATTTCATCTTTTTCATATGTTTTATAGGTGTTCTGATAATAGATATTGAAATAAGTAGGCTTAGGGAAACTTTCTTTACAAAGGAACTTATCCATCATTCTGTTAGTGATGTGGTCAAAATCATTATTATATTATCCGTTTTATTAATATTTGGCGAATGTGTTTTAGTTCATCGTGTAGGGCTTGGCAAGACTAACACACCTTAAAGGTCCTATTAATATAAATCCTATTTACTCCCTCCTTTTATCTTTTTCTGTGCCTTTCCCTTGATCATTCATACATTTATCCACGTTGGTACGTTTGCAGTATGTATTAGTAATAAATTCACCTGAATTAGAATTTACAAGTACACCTTAAACGGGAAATATACCTTTACTATTTATCTCTATTGTAGATTGAGAGAAAGCGAGTAAATGCCTTGGTGGATTAAAGAGTGTAATGAGGAATAGACATTTAGGAATGGATGCAAAAAGGAGACTGTATGAAGGAGTGATTGTGCCAACAGCACTGTATGGGGCAGAAACTTGGAACATAAGAGAAGAAGAGAGAAGGAGTTTGAATGTTGTTTGAGATGAGGTGTCTGAGGAGTATGGTGGGGGTTACTAGGCTAGATAGAGTGAGAAAATGAGGAGGTGAAGAGGAGAACAGGGGTGAAAAAGGAGCTGGGAGATAGGGTTGATGAAAAAATATTGGGATGGTTTGGAACACATGGAAAGAATGAGTGAAGAAAGACTAGTAAAAGAGGTATGGAAGGCAGATGTGGAGGGAGTTGAACATGAGGGGACGTCCTAGGATGAGGTGGATGGATGGGGTGAAGGGGGCTTTGGGGAAGAGGGGAATGTCTGTTGAGGAAGGACGGGAGAGGACGGAAGATAGAGGTGAGTGGAGAATGGTTGTATATGGATGATGTTGTGATTGCATGAGGAGGAATGGGCAGGGGGGTGGGGGGGTGAGGTGGTATGTGTGAGCAAATTTTGACGCAGCCCGAAGGGATTTTCTCTCCGTCCCCTCCTTATATGCAAGTGGGGACGGAGAGGGGGGGTCGCCGATTAAATGAAGCGGCCTTGCTGTGGATGTGCTGTGTCTTGCGACACTGCTTCTGACCCAGGGCGGTGGGCAAGGTGCAGGGATGACCCGTCATCCAGGAGGTGCTCAGATGAGAGGGAGGGTGGGAGGGGTGTGGAGTGTATTTAGGGATGGAATGGGTGGGAGTGATTTTATGCCTTTCCCTTTTTGGCTACCTCCCTTGAAAGGGGGAAAAAGCCTTGGTATATGTATGTGTATGTATGTGAATGATAATCCTAAAATTTTCTTGTAACCACGATCTTAAGGTTTCCAAGACATAAGGCGAGGGTGTGCAGATATAAATATCAATGTATCTACAGTACGGCTTTGGGTTGACCACAGTATCCTGAAATGTATTATGTTCTACTGCTGACATAAAGGCCTGGGCGAAAAGGACCCACAGGGGTGCCCCAATCGCTATACCATCAGGCTGGACATTTAGATTTCCTTTAGATATTAACATAGAAAATAAACACAGATTGCCACTGCTCTCCACCCTGACTTCAATATTTTTTGCTAATGTCCTCATACACCCCAGAGATTGAGCACTCCCCTTACTTCTACATTTATATTTTCTAAATATATACAATTACTCACCTCGACTTTCTCTAGGTTAATTTCAATTTCAATTTACTATTTATATATCTGTACAAAAGTGTTTGCTCATCTTTGCATTAATTTCCAATGCCACTTTCAAACCTTCTTCCTACGGGTTGTTGTAAACTCGTTTATAAGCATCCTTCGCTTTATTTACCTTTGTGCTTGTCGGTCTGTCTATGTATATATATTATGCTTCTTTGTTTTTTTATTGACCTCGATTCTTCTTCTTTTTTCATGTGTCCTTCATTCTTACATTATTTCCTTATTTCCTTGTTGCCTTATTCCGTTTTGTCATCGTTTCCTTGTTTCCTTTCCTTTCTTTTTTCGTTTCCTTCGCTCATTCCTTCCTTGTTTCTCTTTTCCTTCTTTCATTCTTTTTTCTTTGTTTCATTGTATGATTAGTTATTTCCTGTAAATATATGTGTATGTGTGTGTGTCAGTGTGTGTGTGTGTGTGTGTGTGTGTGTGTGTGTGTATGTATGTGTGCGTTTTTGCATGTGTGTGTGTGTGTGTGTGTGTGTGTGTGTGTGTGTGTGTGTGTGCGTGTGTATGTTTGTATGTGTGTGTGTGTGTGTGTGTGTGTGTGTGTGTGTGCGTGTGTGTGTTTGCGCGTGCGTGCGTACTTGTGTGTCTGTGTGCACGTGTGTGTGTGTGTGTGTGTGTGTGTGTGTGTGTGTGTGTGTGTGTGTGTGTGTGTGTGTGTGTGTGTGTGTGTGTGTGTGTGTGTGTGTGTGTGTGTGTGTGTGTGTGTGTGTGATTATCTAACTCATATTTTTTTCGTGCCTTGAACTCAAATATTAAAAATAAAAATAATAATTGGCTATATGTGTAAATATAATATATAATTTGACGCTTATAGTGTGCCGAGGAGTTATCTCTTGCCAATGTTCAGAATAGTCTGGAAGGATTGTTGTGCTCCATTTACTCTGTTACCGCTTTTTCACTGTTGAATTATCTTGGTGAAATCTTTCTCTATGTTCATAACTGACTTCCTCACAGTTCATATGAAAAAAATGTAAATGTGAGTCCAATTTTTTTTTATTTGAAATGTTACATCCCGTGTTCTAGTAAGCTTTGATGAGGCTCTCCAATTCTTCTTAGTTTCCTACACTTTTGTTTTCGAGAAATCTCCTTACCACTAACTTGTATCCTTTCTAAGCAGCTTTCTCCTCTCCTCTCACTGAATGACTAATTTACTTTCACTATCTTTAAGAAGCTCTTGAATAGAAGGACCAATGAAAATTACCTCTTTTATTTTAGAGTCACTTAGTGAAGGGTGTTTTGATGTTAAATACTTGAATCCCTGACCAAATTGGTCCATATTTTTTAGAAAGTTTTTTCATGAACCCAATTTTATGTGTAGTGGTGGTAGCAAAATTTTTTTTGCTTCGGTGAGAGGTGGATGTTGAACATTTTTCATCTCAGGCTCGAATGATTGACAAGATGGCCAGTCTCTCCTGATATAGTTGGAACCTGTTACACGGCTGTGCCATTCACACAGAAAGCAGCAGTACTTGGTGATACGGTCCTGCAAGCCCATCACAAGAGCAACAACCTTTAAGTTATCGTAGAGCTGCTATTAATGTTCTTCATATTTTATGCATCGCAAAATATGCTTCATATTCTCATACTTTCTTTTCATATGTTGTCCATAGCCCAAAGGAACTGAGGGTTTTCACTATTGCTGTTATGCAACAAGACACCTTTCAGACTCGTTTTTTATGAACATATGAACAGCCTCTACTATCTGGGTTTGTATTCAATGCCAAGTGCTTCCATCAGACCATAGATATTGTTAGAGGCCACTAAATCACCTTCCGTTACGAATAGACCGTTGAACTGCTGCTGACAGTCACGAAATTTGGAGAAAAAAATTGTATCAGCTGCAAGGAGATTCCATTGTTGAAGACATGAGTCTAGCAGCTCTGCCTTATTCTTGGGTAGCTACAGATCCCTGACAAAATCATGGAGTTCCTCCTTGTGTGACGCAGAGGAGTATGTTTCACAAAAAATTGGGTCACTCTGTAATCCACACTGTCATCCTTCTCTGCTTCCTCCTTACCACTTTCTTCATATGACTCGAAGGACACCGAAGTTGGCGCATCAGGAACAGGTAGACCTTCTCCATGTGGAACTGGGCAAATAGTTGACTGAATGTTTGGATATTCAGGGGACTCCTTTCTCTTCTTTGACACGCCCTTTTGTACTGGAGGTACTATGCAGAAATAACCATTGTTGGTATGGTCTCTTGTCTCCCGCCACGTCATTGGCACAGTAAAAGGCTTTTTTTTCTTCTTTCTGTTCAACTACTGGCGATGGTTATGTAGCATAAGTCTTGCAAAGGTCACCTACCACATATACTATATAGCAGAAGTTGTCTTCCTAATTCACGCTATTACGGGTACCTGAAAACAACAAGAACAAGAACAAGAACAAGAACAAGAACAAGAACAAGAACAAGAACAAGAACAAGAACAAGAACAAGAACAACAACCCGGGACTGCTAGGACAGTCTAGGGAACGACAACAACAACAACAACAACAACAACAACAACAACAACAACAAATTAGAAGATAAGAATGAAAATTATTCATAAATTTATCATTATAATACAAAGCATGACAGGTTGGCAGAAGTATTCACTCAATAGGTAAATAAAGCAGATATAAAATGCCTCATATTCATATGAATAGCTTGCTCAATGAATATTCATTATAAGTTTAGATAGTGTTTGGCTAGGAAAATCACCTATCTTTCACCTCAAAATATAAACTTGCACAGCACAATAACCTTTTGTGGCTGTTGGAATAATACTTAAGGGAAGTGAGACTGTGAGTGAGGTAAGAAACACAGTGCCTGTTAGAATCTGTTGTGACACGTAGGTGTATATTGACACGTAAAACTAACAATTTTTTTAACTATGATATTCATTATCAGCGACCTAAAATTAGCTGGAAATTGCTATTTTGGTTTCAGAAGCAATTTGGTTACTGACCAGTGTCATCATGGCTAGGTATAATTTTTAGTTTAGAAACATATATTGCTTCACATTCTTTGGATATTTGGTTTTCCTCAACTTGTAGTCACGACCTTATAAATCTTTACCGTTTCAAAGCAAGATATCTCAGTTTTGACAACTGAAATGCTTTTTAGTTTGCTTTCTGCCCATTTTACCATATCAAGTCTTGAACGGATTAGGACTTCTACGGCTTCTTTTTTTCTTTATCAGTCCATATATATGAAGAAAATCCTGTTAAATGTTCTGCAGCAATTATTATTTCTCTCCATGCTCTTACTAATTTATCTGACAGCTGAAACGATTTTTCTTTATCAACACTTCAAAACAGTTTTCTATTTATCTCTTTGTAATAGATTTGCGTCGAAAAAAATGATTCAAATATATATTCTTACACAGTTATTACCCATTTCCAATATGTTGCATTATTGTCTGTGAAATTTACTCTCCATTCTTGCCTCTGTGCGATTATTGTGTCAATATCTTTTTACAACAGCCGAAAGTTCTACTCACTTCTCTCTCTCTTCATGATATTATGAATCATCTTGAAAACTTGTTGGCATAGCTTGTATGAAAAATGTTTATGCTTATATCAACATAGAAAAATAAGCACTGTATTTGACCCAGCACCAAACTTTGTGGGAACTGATTTTTCCACTGAACTAACTCCATCCTGACATCTTATTCATTTAGTAATGGACCTCATGTACCGTTACTGTCACAATAACGTTTTCATCCATTTCGAGTAATTTACCTTAGTCCCCAAATATGCTCCGGTTTCCATATAAGACAAACGTAAGTATTCTATTAAACACCTTATCTAGATCCAGGTATGGACAGTCCACCCAACATTCACTCTCTTGGAACAAAATGAATTATTCCTAATTATTCTCGTAGTAAGAGGCTAATAGGTTCGGCACACAAAAAGACGTGACAAAAAGGAACCACAAATAACTAATAAGGCCTATTAAGTTTGACTTCAATCGTAGGAAAAAATAATGGAAACTATCAATCAGAGATGCTATCGGAATATCAATTTAGAAAGTAACCGTTTTGATGAAATGATAGGGCCAGCATGGTTTTCAGACGGGAGGAAACGTTTCTTGCGTGACTAACTTACTCGAAATTCTACAAACACAGATATCTCGAATTATGACCAAATGAAAACCAATATAGATTCTTAATATGTCAGAAGACTTTGCAAAAGCTTTTTGATTAACCGTCCCACAACGAAAGACTACTTACTAAATCAGCTTTGCATGGAATAAGTGGTGTTAGCCTATTTAGGTTGGACTAGTAATTGGTTGATAAGGTCGAAAACAGAGAGTTGTTTTTTAAATGGGAAAAAACTTATGGATGGAAAAGTTGTTTGCAATGTGGAGTTCCTCAGGGTTTCCGGTTCTTGGGCCACTTTCTATTCATAGTATATATAAATGATATTAGACCCAATGGACCTAAAGATCTTACTGTTATTCCAAATTTGCTGATGATACAAAACTGTTGGCGGAAGAATGGCAAAATGGATCACTCAAAACCAATTAGATATTCAAAGTAGTTTTAGATAAATTTACCAGCAATTGGTCCTGAAATAGTGGGCTAAAAATGGGGTTTATAAATTTTAACACAAAAGTAAATGCAAGATAAATGCACATAGGTAAAAAATAACAGTAAGTACGATTACAAGTTATTTGGATGGAAATTCGTTTAACAAAAGTGGATAAGTGAAAAACGATCTCGGCCGTAATTATCAGTAACGACCCTACAAATCATCCAAGCAGTGTATTTCAGCCCTACTGAGAAAAGCAAATAAGATTCTGGGATTGATTGCAGCGATCTTTTTTTGTTGATTTCATAAGTCCTATCACCTCAGTTAACTAAGCCTATATAAATCGTTAGTTTTCGTCCACATTTTGGAATATGCTGTTTCCCGTTATGGTCACCGAAATCTCATTAAAGGAAAGACATTGACTGGATTGGAAAATAGTACAACGGCGAGCCACAAAACATGATCACAATCCAAATATAAAACATAAATCATACGAAAACTCTGAGACTTCTTAAGCACATGAAAAAAAAAAAATCTGTTTTTCCCTAAAAAAAGCGTTTAGACTCATGAGGTGACTTGAATACAGGTCTATAAGATTTGTAAAGGGACTTGACAACATCAAAAAGTGACCAAATTTTCACATTGAATGGAGAATCCGACAAGAAACAAATGGTTCTCAAACCTGGTCCGGAAATATTGATTCAATTTGGAAGTAGGTAGAAGAAACAACTTTGCCAACCGTGTAGTTAATGAATGGAATAAACTTCCTGCACAGGATTAGTGCAATTGTAGTTCAGTTTCGAAGCTTTTAAGAATCAATTAGATACAATCACCCTAAGTAAGAATGCTGTAATGATTATAATTTATGATTATATTAATTTGTTTTTGTTTTTTGTTATATAATTTGTCTGTCTGATTTTCATTTAATATTATGTTATATGTCTAATTTATTTATCATTTTAACTATTTACCTGTTTATTTGTTATTCAACTATATACCTAATGGCATTTATTTATGTATTTTATTTGTTATTTACATTATTATTAATTTTTTACTTTTTATTAATATGATTTTTTTTTTTGTTTTTTTTTCATCCGACCTAGATATGGATCAAAAGGTCTTCCTGTCACGGGCATGCTCCGCCTTTGTAAATCCTTTATCCAGATCAAGGAATGGTCTTGTCTATCTGTCATACTCAATCTCGTCTATTGATATTTTGACTCATTGATCGTTCACTTCTATCTGTGGGTTAGTGATACTTACCTTTTTAATTCAGTGGTGCCTCCCTATTTCCACTTTTGTAAACTTGGTCCCCACGTGAGCATTTTTCCCATTTCTGTGGCATATATTCTTTTAAATTGTAGTAATACGCCAAAATTAAAACAAGAATCTTAACCGGCTAGGGCTTTCTTTGATTAATGTAGATAATGATCTTGTCAGTCCCTGCGTATTTTTTGTATTCAAATGGCCCCAGAAAACTGGAAGCACATTCTTTTACTTCTACGTAATATATTTTCCTCTAGGTTAATCACCCCCCCTCTGTGAAAAACAGGATGGAAAAAGTTCATTCCAAGATATATGCCTGAGCTGAAGCTTTCCTCACAAACCCATTTACTGGTCCACTTTCACTGTTTTCCAATTAACCATTTTATATGTTCCGTTTAAAAAGGTGATGGTCTCATGTTTGGCATTAATTTCTAATACCATTTTAAAACCTTCTCGTTTATCTATAATTTCTCATAGCATCATTTTCGTTTTTTAAATGTCTTTCTATTTGTCTATCTGTTCTTTGTCTTTCCTTTGCTTCATTGTTTCTTCCTTTGCTTCTTTGCTTCTTCTTTGCTGTGCATGTGCCCTTCATTATAGCATTGTGTCCCCTTATTTCTTTATTGCCTTATTCCTATTTGTATATTGATTCCTTAATTTCTTTGGTTTCAGTTTTATTTATTTTTTCGTTTCCATTCTTTCATTTATTTCGCCTCTTTCTTTTTTTCTTTCCGTCCTTCCATTCTTTCTTTCTTTCAATTAGTTGATTAGCTATTAATTGTAAATGTATTTGAGTGGTTCTGTGCGTGGTATAGCATGTGTAGTGGTCTGTGTGGTGCGTGCGGTGCGTGATGTTGTGTTTGTGTGTGTGTATGTGTGTCCCTTTAACGCGCGCGCGTTGTGTCTGTCTGTGTGTGTGTGTGTGTGTATGTGTGTGGTGTGTGTGTGTTGTGTGTGTGTGGTGTGTGTGGTGTGTAGGTGTGGTTGTGTGTGTGTGTGTGTGTGTGTGTGTGAGTGTGAATCCCGTGTGCATGCTTGTGTGTACTTTCCTATCTATTTGTGTGTGTGTGATTTTATCTCTGTGTCCGTGAATGTTCGTCTATCTTTTTTGTACTTCCACATGTGTTCACGTATTATAAGCACCCTTAAAAATAGGACAGATACAGAATACTATTTTCGGAAATAAAATGTAAATAAAAGATGACATTGCATACCAACCAACTCTACAAGTTGCCATCACCATAAGCCTAGTGCCGAAAGGACCAGTACACCTTGGTGGCTCCGCGTATATAAGGTAACCCTGATCCTGTGGAGTTCTATCAGATCTCCTGACATTCTCTCAGAGTACAGACCTTTCCCAGCTGTGAACAATGGTTTAGAAAATACTACGTTGATATACCTAGTAGTTATTTATATAAATATTATACATATACAATATATATATATATATTTAATATTTATGTATATATATATGTATGTATATATATATATATAATGTTATATATTAAAAACATATATACATATATATATGTATTGTTTATATATATACATATATATATGTGAAATATATGTATAATATATATATATATATATATTAATATGTGTGTGTGTGTGTGGTGTGTGTCGTAGTGTGTGTGTTTGTGTGTTGTGTGTGTGTGTGTGTGTGTTTATTGGGGGGGGGGGGGTGTGTGTGTGTTTTTGTGTGTGTGTGTGTGTGTGAGTGTGTGTGTGTGTGTGTGTGTTGTTTGTGTGTGTGTGTGTGTGTGTGCGTGTGTTTGTGTGTGTGTGTGTATAATATATATATATATTTATATATTAAATATATAAATATATATTAAATATATTATGTGTGTGTGTGTGTGTGTGTGTGTGTGTGTGTGTGTGTGCTGTGTGTGTGTGGTGTGTGTGTAGTGGTGTGTGTGAGTGTGTGTGTGTGTGTGTTGTGTGTGTGTAAAAAAATTTCATGTTCGTTGAAGAAATTGAGCGGAGACGTATATACTCACTTTGGTATTCTTATTTATTTAGTTGCTATTTATTGTATGTGTTGTTTCCAAACAGAAGTGCCTGGTCGTTTTTCTCGCTCATCGGCAGGTCTTACTAGTTGCGCACAACGCTAAAGCTGACGGGGGCTACGGTCTTACCTGCAGCATCCTGCTAGCCATGGTAACCATGTGAGCTCTGTTATCCCCGTGGAAGCCATTCTGGTGCAACAGTATCTACACAGTCCCTGGTGGCGACGGACCAGGGGGGTGCCCTACGATGGTTCTGGTCTCGGTGGAAGCTTCGTGGACATGGAAATTGGCGGTGCTTTTGTGGATCGCACACAGTGGTGAAGTTGGAGTTGTAGTTGACGCGCGTACCTGTCCCTTTTCCTAGCACAGGATATAATGCCCCACATCAACATGGGCATGGAGTTCGGACATAGGAAGGTTTGCCGTTGCCACAACCTGCTTCCTGGACATATCGTATGAAAATTGTCGCTCCACATGTGCAGGGGACTTGGGGACGGACCAGGGAGCTTGGATTTGGTGGCGGTCGGACATGCCTGCTGGACATGGAAATGGGTTTGCCGCCCCAATTTTAACCCAGATGTTACTGTTCTCTGCAAAACCAATATGGAGTCCCTCACCATCGATGATTCCTATTTTAAACTGAATGAAATCGTTTCATTGTGGTCACATGAAACGTAGCCAGGGAAAACTGTGGCATTCTCGAAATATTGGTCGAAATAAATGCTATAAACCACCTCCATATTCCTCATTTTGGTTGACCAGATTAGTTTCCAATTTAATGCAAACTAAATTAATGAAAATTCAGTTTCGATCAAACAACACTGCAGACCCAATATGTGATTCATCAGGATTTATTTTGAGGTAACTGACTGGAGAATGGTGATGTCTTCTTACTTGAATGCTTTCGTTAGCTTATTCCTAGACATGGAGAAACTTTAGAAACGGAGATGCATGATTTACGTCTTCCCTCTTTCAAAGGAAAAAAAAAAAAAAACTTCGTTCGTTTCTAGTGTGTGCGCTGTGCGAGGTATGTGTTGACTTTACCATGATACTTGGATCACGTGTTGGGCTCGTGATCGACAGTTTTTATTTCCTCCCTGGAAGGAAGAGCTTCAAATCTAAGAGCTCATTTGTGATTTGACCATCACGGTCTTCGACCACGTGCCGATGTCGTGTTCGACAGTTATTAATCTCCTGGATGGGAGAGCCCAGAGCTCGTATGACCGATCAGCTATGGGAAAATACTGTAGAACTTACAACGCACAACACAGCCGCACAGCCCCAACTCCCCGCCCGACGGAGAAGTTTGGGAAGTAACAACCCGATTAGCGGCAGCGATACTGTTGTGTGAGTGTTGTGTGTTGTGTGTGTTATTCACCATGAATCTTGGATATCAAGTGTTGGGGCTCGTGATCGACAGCTGAGTTTTTGCTCCCGAAAGAGAGCTCAAGGTTCAATATATGATCGTATTCCTATGGGCAAATGAAGTGGACCTAAAACGCACACACACACCCAAAACTACCTACCCACAAGAGTTGGGGGTAACAACCCGCAGCGGCCACAAGCGATACTGAAAAATTAATTTCAGGGCCTGAGTAGAGGATTCAAATAACCGGACCACAGTAAAGTGGTAGCCGGGAACTCTACCAACTGTGGCCACGAGTATAATGTGTGTGTGTGTGTGTGTGTGTGTGTGTGTGTGTGTGTGTGTGTGTGATGTGTCGTGTGTGTGTGCGTGCCGTGGCGGTTGTGTGTGTGTGTGTGTAAGTTGTGGGTGTTGTGTGTGTGTGTGTGTGTTGTGGGTGGTTGTGTGTGTGTGTGTGTGTGTGTTGGTGTGAGTGTGTGGTGTGTTGTGTGTGTGGTGTGTGCATGCGTTGCGTGCGAGTGAGTGTGTGTGTGTGTGTGTGTGTGTGTGTGTGTTGTGTGGTGCGTGCGTCGTGCGTGCGTGTTTCGTTGTGGGGTGTGTGGTTGTTGTGTTGTGTGGTGATGTGTGTGTGTGTGTGTCTGTGTGTGTGTGTCTGTGTGTAGTGTTGGTCTGTGTGTGTGTGTGTGTTGGGTGCATGTGTGTGTGTGTGGTGTCGTGTTGTGTGTGTGTGTGTGTGGTGTGTGGTTTGTGTGTGTGTGTGTGATGTGTGAGTGTGTGTGTGTTTGGGTGTGGTGTGTGTGTGTTTGTGTGCTGGTGTTGTGTGTGTGGTGTGTGTGTGGTGAGGTTATATTGTAATGATTATGAATGGTTGTTTGTACATGCATGCATGCATGCATGCATGTGTGTGTGTGTGGTGTGTGTTTTGGTGTGTGTGGTGTGAGCGGTGTGTATGTTGTGTGTTTGCGTGTTATAGATATATACTATATTATATATATATATATATATATATATATATGTGTGGTGTGGTGTGTTTGTGTGTGTATGTGTGTGTGTGTGTTGTGTGTGTGTGTGTGTGTGTGTGTGTACGTGTGTGTGTGTGTGTGTGTGGTGTGTGTGTATGTGTGGTGTGTGGTGGTTGTGTGGTGGTGTGTGTGGTGTAGGTGTGTGTTGTGCGTATGTTGGTTATGTGTGTGTGCGTGCTTGTGTGTGTGTGTGTGTGTGTGTGTGTGTGTGTGTGCGTGTGTGTGTGTTTGTGTGTAGTTTGTGATGTGTATGTGTGTGTTTATGTGTGATTTTGTGTGTGATTCATCATGTTGGACTTGTGATCGACAGCTATTTTCCCTCCCCCAAAAAGAAGCTCAGCAGTTCATATATAATCGATTCTATGTGTAATGCTGTTACCTTTACACGTACTAAATACCTCCCAACTTCCCACCCACGAGAGTTTAGAGGTAAAGACGCCGAAGCGCAGTCGGTACTGAAATTATAATCAGATCAGCCCTGGGCAGGATTACGACCCCGGACAAACGAAAAGTGCCTGCTGGTGAACTCTAACTACTACGCCACGAGTCTTGTGTGTGTGTGGTGGTGTGTTGTGTGTGTGTTGTGTGTGGTGTGTGTGTGTGCGTGTGTGTATGTGTGTGTGTGTGTGTGTATGTGGGTGTGTGTGTATCTATGTGTGTGTGTGTGTGTGTGTGTGTGTGTGTGTGTGTGTGGTGTGGTGTTTGTGGTGTGTGGTAAGTGGTGTGTGGAGTGTGTGTGTGTGTGTGTGTTGTGTTGTGTGTGTGGTGTTTGTGATCGTGTAAGATGCCGGTTTAGATAGAGGTAGACATTTTGGTAGATCGAGGGGGTAAGTGAAACGATATTATGTAAAAATTTAATTCGGTTGGTTATGTTACAATGGCCGAGTGGAAGTTGCAGAGAGTTTGCATATTCTAGCTTACCGTCTTGTGTTTGTAAATATAGATTAGGATATCGAGAGGTGCTGGACGTTACGGAAAATGTTTAAACGATGAAGTTCGATCTGCTGAGCGACAAACTGTTTGCGTAAACAGTTTATCGCTTGGTTGAAGGCAGTATAACAGCCTTTCTGATTGGAGAAAATAAGAAAAGGGTGGAGGAGGAGAACAATTATTGGTGCATGAAAGGTAAAAGTCACGCCCTTAAAGGGTGGTACTTATTTGAAAAGTAAAAAGATACTGGGTTGAATTAAAATTGTGACGTCGGAGCAGTAAGTGGCTTGGTGGTCATGAACAGGGATCCTGGGGTGGAGTCCCTTGGTGTAGCTTGAAAAAACCAATTGTATTTACTTAGAAGAAAAGAAGATAAGAAAACTATATCTTCATTTTAATTTAACCCACCAAGAAAACTTTTAATATCCTGGTTATAGAAGATTTGGTGGAAACATACTTAAGACAACAAGGAGGAGGCATGGGGGCCTATCGGATGAATACACACATGGTGTGGACTAAGTGTTAGTGGCCAGTTTTTTTTTTTTATTGGGGGAAAGCCCTTTTTTTTGACAATTGTGTATGTATGTGTGTTGGTGTGTGTGTGTGGTTTGGTTTTGTGTGTGTGTGTGGTGTACAGAAGTGTGTGTGTAGTGTGTGTGTGTTTGTGTTATTTGTGGTGTGTGTGATGTGTGTGTGTGTGTAGTGCTTGTGTGTGCTGCAGCGGTGTGTGTATGGCATGTGCGCGTATATATGATGTGTGTATATTTTACCTAAACTTATTTGCCTAATTACAGTATAACAACAAAGGGGCAACGTTCCTGTGGTTTTTTGTGTCGTACCCTGAATTTAGTAATGTCCTAAGCTTCAATTTAGAGATATGGTTCCAACTTGAGTTTATATGTCCAATTCTTACTTATCATGAGGAAGTATGTATGGAGAAAAAGTTTTGACGCACAGCACGAAGGGATTTCTCTCCGTCTTCTCCTTTTCTGCATGGGGGGGGGGGGGAGGGAGAGAAGATGTCCGCCGAATTTATGAAGCGGTCTTTTTTCTGTGGATGTTGTTTGTTGTCTTGCCGACACTGCTTCCTGACCCAGGGGCAGTGGACAGGATGCAGGGATGACCCGTCATCCAGGAGTTGCCCAAGATAAGAGGGATGGCGAGGATGAAGGATGGGGAGAGAGGGGAAGGAGAGCAGAGAAGAGGAGGTGGGGAGGAGGTAGAGAGGAGGGAGGGAGAGGGGGAGAGAGGAGGGTGGAGGGGTGTGTGGAGAATATATAGGTTATTGGACATGGGGTGGGAGTGGTTTTTATGCCTTTTTCTTTTTGGCTACCCCTGGTCTAGGAAGAGAAAAAAGTCTTTGGTATATGTATGTTTTGTATATAGCCTTCTGAAACTATTCCAAGTATTTATTAATTAGTATGGAAAAAAGGTGTTTGTTCAAGTCCTTTGAATATGTATGCACAATTTCGGGGCGAATAATCCTCGGTTGTAACAATGGAATTGTTACACTATCTATGTCTTAGAAATTGTCTTAGTTGGTATACACAATTTGTTTGTAATCACTAAGGAGCAGAAATTTACGGCTGTTGTAATAACAAAATAAC
Source organism: Oratosquilla oratoria (assembly GCF_046742065.1). Classification (NCBI taxonomy): domain Eukaryota; kingdom Metazoa; phylum Arthropoda; class Malacostraca; order Stomatopoda; family Squillidae; genus Oratosquilla; species Oratosquilla oratoria. The sequence goes on from NW_027467505.1 coordinate 332,731, forward strand.
CCTACTTTTTTTATTCCTATCAATTGATTTACATTTATTTTAATCGTACCTCTTAATATCCATTTCATCTTTTTCATATGTTTTATAGGAGTTCTGATAATAGACATTCAAATAAGTAGGGCTTAGGGAAACTTTCTTTACAAAGGAACTTATCCATCATTATGTTTGTGATGTGGTCAAAATCAATTATTTTATTTAATCCATTTTAGTAATATTTGGCGAATATGTTTTAGTTCATCGTGTAGTGCTTGGCAAGAATAACACTCCTTAAAGGTCCTATTGATATAAATCTTAGTTACTCTTCCCATTTATCTTTTTTGATGAGCCTCATTTCCCTGGATCATTCATACATTTATCCACGTTGGTACGTTTGCAGTATGTATTAGTAATAAATTTCACCTGAAATTAGAATTTACAAGTTACACCTAAAACGGGAAATTTACCTTTACTATTTATCTATATTGTGAATGATAATCCTTAATTTTCTTGTAAACACGATCTTAAGGTTTCCAAGACTTCAGGCGAGTGTGTGCAGATATAAATATCAATGTATCTACAGTACGGCTCTTTGGCGTTGACCACAATATCCTGTAAAGTATTATGTTCTACTGCTGACATAAACAGGCCTGGGCGAGAAAAGGGACCACAGGGGTGCCCCCAATACGCTATACCATCAGGGCTGGACTTATAGATTTACTTTAGATATTAACATAGAAAATAAAACACAGATTGCCACTGCTCTCTCCACCCGTGACTTCATGTTTTTTGCTAGTATCCTCATACTACCGTCCTTTCACAAAAGTTTTCATCCATTCGGAGGAATCTAACCTCAGTCCCAAAAATATGCTCCTGTTTCCACACAAGACGAATGTGAGCACAGTTTTTTTGTATCATATGACCCCAGTGATTGAGCACTCCCCTTACTTCTACATCTATATTTTATAAATTATATACAATTACTCACCTCGACTTTCTCTAGGGTAATTTCAATTTTGTGAAAACAAGGATTGGAAAATCTTTATTCATGGATATGGGCCTATGGTGAAGCTTCCCACATAAACCATATCTGTCCACTTCCCTGTGTCTCAATTTACGATTTATGCATCTGTAAAAAAGTGTTGGCTCATCTTTGAATTAATTTCCAATGCCGCTTTCAAAACCTTCTTCCTACGGGTTGTTTGTAAACTCGTTTATAAGCATCCTTTGCTTTATTTTACCTTTGTGCTTGTCGGTCTGTCTATGTATTATATATTATGCTTCTTTGGTTTTTATTGACCTTCGATTCTTCTTTTTTTTCCATGGGTCCTTCATTCTTACATTATTTCCTTATTTCCTTGTTGACTTATTCCGTTTTGTCATTGTTTCCTTGATTCTTTGTTTTCATTTCCTTTCTTTTTTAGTTTCCTTTCGCTTCATTCCTTCCTTCTTTCTTTTTTCCTTCTTTCATTCTTTTTTCTTTGTTTCATTGTATGATTAGTTATTTCCTGTAATTATATGTGTTTGTGTGTGTGTCTGTGTGTGTGTGTGTGCGTTTTTTGATGTGTAGGGTGTGTGTTGTGTGTGTTGCGCGTGTGTATGTTTGTATGCATGTGGATGTGGTGGATGTGTGCATTGGTATGTATGTGTGTTTGTTAGCATGTGTGTGTTTGAGTGTGTCTGCAAAAACGTTGTGTGTACGTGTGTGTGTGGGCTGGGTGTGTGTGTGTGTGTGTGTGTGTGTGTGTGTGTGTGTGTGTAGTGATTAACCATGGTCTTGGTTCAAGTGTTGGTGACTCGTTGATCGACATTTTATTAACCTCCAATATGAGAGCCCAAATGTCATATGACCGATCTTTTAGTAATACTGAAACCTTACACGCAACATACAAACCACAACTACCAGCCTACGGAGAGTTGGAAATTAACAAAACCCACGGCGCAGTGATGATACTGAAATTATTTTAGATCTGAGCGGAATTTGAACTCGGACCGCCGTGCGTAGTGGCAGGAGAGTGCTCTATCCACTGTACCATGAGATTGTGTTTATGTATGTGCGCGCGCGGGGGTGGTGTGTGTGCATTTACCTAGTTGTATTTTACGGGACGAAAAGCTATCCTCCATAGTGACCCGTTTTCGTATCTCTCCGCATCAAGTTTATTTTGTGTGTGATGTGTGTGTGTATATGATGTGTGTGTGTGTGTGTGTGTGTGTGTCTGTTGTGATGTGCGTGTGTGTGTGTGTGTGTGTGTGTGTGTATGTGTGGGTGAGTGCGTGTGTATTTACCTAGTTGTATTTACAAGATGTATTATTACGGGAAGGGGAGCTATGGCTCGTGTGTGACCCGTCTTTGTATCTTGCAGCTTCAAGTTTATTAATAAGATCGTGAATAGTATTTGCACACCACTGTTTTTCATCTAAGTTTTTCTTATTGCTAAGAGAATCCTTTACGAAATATTGCCCCTAGAGAATTCTTCCACTCCACTAACATAAAAAAAATATTTCTCTGTAAACCTTCCAACCTCCTACGACAGGCCCATACCCGGAAATGTGGTCATCACCGGGGAAAACACTAATATTACCATGGAAAAAGAAAGTGGTGCTAACAAGGGGAAAAAGAGAATCTTTACGGGTATTCTGACTTAAAATTCTTTACGAAATATTAATGAGAAAATAATTATCGATAATAGGCGCCAAGATGAAATCTGGACCAAATGGGTGTAACAACGAGGATTCAGTTTACGTAATTATTTACAAGAGTATCTTTACGAAATATTGCCAAGAGAATCTTTACGTAATTTTGTTAAGTGAATCTATTTACATAAATAAAGTTTTTCAGTTTTGTTTGAACTTTTCCTGGCGTTTTTATGACCAACTTCCGAAATTTTATTGCCTTTATGATTGAAATAACGAGAAAGGTGAAAACAGAGAGAGAGAAGAGGGGAGAATTTGACGACGACTAGGCAGTAGACTTTGAACGACAAACGTCAGTAGACTTTGGAGAACTCCTTTGGGAGACTGAAGACTCCTTCGGGAGATTTTGAAAGTCACCTTCTAATATAGGGGATGAAGAACCTGATCAATTCATCGTGTTGCATTCCAAGATCAATTTTTTCAGTATAAGACAGAAGGAAGCAAGACGTAGCCATGATTATGCCAGAATAAATTGACACAGTGGTTTATTCTAAAGTCCTTTAACTGAGGGACATGGTTAGAAAGAGAAGGAAGATAAAGATTTGAATTTACACTTTATGTGTTTAATGTTTTTTTTCATGTACAAAATCGTAGTAGGTCTAAAATAAAAAGTATGGAATTTATTGGTTACTCTTTTATTTTCCCATTTTGGTACATTAAAAACTGCCCGTTGGGCAGGGCGCGAGTTAGGCCATGTACACCTGGCGAAGAAGCCAGGTCTCTGGGTGCTTGTTTTTTTAGTAAATCTTTTCTGTCAAGGATTTCCATTCCTTTCGTGATTATATTATATTAGTGAGTTGATCACCTCTTTCTCTTCTTTGCTCTAGTGTTAGTAGTTCTAGTTTTCGATAATCTTTGTTTAGTTTGTTCATTTGAAAAAGAGCTGGTGCTAAATTTGTAGTGTGTGTGTGTGTGTGTTTGTAGAAGCGTGTGCGTGTGTGTGTGTGTGTGTGTGTGTGTGTGTGTGTGTGTGTGTGTACGTGTGCGTGGGTGTGTGTGTGTGTGTGTGTGTGTGTGTGTGTGTGTGTGTGTGTGTGTGTGTGTGTTTTTGTGTGTGTGTGCGTGTGCGTGTGTGTGTGTGTGTGTGTGTAGGGTGTGTGTGTGTCGTGTGATTATTCAACTCATATTTTTTTCGTGCCTTGTATCTAAAATATGATAATGAAAAAATTATTAGTGGCTTTAGGTGTAAAGATACTATTTCATTTGACGCTTAGAGTGTGCCCGAGGAGTTATCTCTTGCCAATGTTCAAAATTTGTCTGGAAGGTTTGTTGTGCTCGCCATTTACCCTGTTACCACTTTTTCACTGTTGGAATTATCTTGGTGAGGACCTTTCTCTATGTTCATAACTGACTTCCTCACAGTTCATATGAAAAAAAGTGTAAATGTGAGTACTACAAATAAGTAGATTTAAATTAAAATGTTACATCCCGTGTTCTAGTATGCTTTGATGAGGCTCTCCACTTCTTCTTAGTTTCCTACACTTTTGTTTTCGAGGAAATCTCCTTACCCAATTAATATCTGGGATACTTTCCAAGCAGCTGTTTCCTCTCCTATCACTCTGTTTGGACTAATTTACATTCACTATCTTTAAGAAGCTCTTGAATAGAAGGACCAATGAAAATTACCTCTTTTAATTTTAGTGTCGCTTTGTGAAAGGGAAATATTGATGTTATTAATTAACTTGAATCCCTGACCCAAAATGGTCCATATTTTTTTGAAAAGTTTTTTTTATGAGACCAATATCATGGGTAGTGGTGTGTAGCAATAAAATTGTTTGCTTCCGGTGAGAGGTGGATGTTGAAAAATTTTTCATCTCAGGCTCGGATAATGGTTGTTACAAGATGGCCGTAGTCTCTCCTGATATAGTTGGAACCTGTTACTCGGCTGTGCCATTCACACAGAAAGCTGCAGTACTTGGTGATTCAGCCCTGCAAGTCCATGACAAGAGCAACAGCCTTTAAG
>NW_027467506.1:0-5000 GCF_046742065.1 Oratosquilla oratoria
TATATATATGTATGCAAAATCAGTATAAGAGAAAATACATTTGAAGACGTCATACGTCTAAGGATATGATTATACAAACTGACCTCCTAATTTCTGCAAGTATTTTTTTTTTTTTCCTGTTGTAAAGCGTACTTTGTTTCGGTTCATTTGGTGATTTAGACTGTCGTTATCTAAGCATACCTTTATTTGAAATAACTTTTCTTTTTTAACCATCTTGTCCATTTTCCCATATCCTTTTGGGAATGCAAAGAGGCCCTCCTTCAGTTATGAACCACCGAGTTTTAAGCTCTCCCTCTTCAAGAAATTTCGCCTTTTGTACACCACTCGCCCGACCGCGACTGACCATCAGCATCGGCAGCAAAACCGAGATGCGACAGGCGGAGTCACACGTGCTGAGCCTCGATTCCATGGAAGTCCTGAATTGTGGAGGGTGATTATGTTCAACGACGGCGCCCTTTCCTGGAGGAGAGCCTGTTACAGGCCTCAAGCCCTTGCCTGGCGAAGACTTCCTCCGAAGTCTATCGCCCGCAAGGAGGAGGAATCAAGCCCACTTACAAGCCCAAGGATGGATACGAGAGAGGACGTCAGGACCCCAGGGACCCTGCAAGAGGTGCTCCCACAAGCTCCAGGGGCAAGGAAGGAAGAACTCCTCACGGACGACTACTGGTACAGCGTCAGCCCCGCCCACTGCTTATTTTGCATCCGCAAGAGAAAAGTCCTCGAAGAAGGAAAGTTCCCTTTCGCTTGCTGGGTGCACGACGAAGACGAAGAAGAAGAAGAGGACGACGATGTCTCTTCTTCTTCTTCGGTATGTCAGGAACCAGCTATCACCTCCTCCTCCTCCTCCTAGCTCCAGAAAGACACGAGCCCCCGCAGGCTGTACCACAGGGCGACTCGGGACTCAGGAGAGCGTCACCCGGACCAGAGGTCGAGCCCAGTGGCCCCGCAATGGCGGACTCCTCCGGCCTGGTTCCGGAGCAGGAGTGACGTCGAGTCGTGGAGGGCAAGCCCACCCTCACGACGACAGTGGAGAACGCCTCCTGCATGGTTCCGGACCAGGAGCGACGTCCATACCTGGAGGAGGTGAACCAAGCCCAAAACGTTCACTCAGTTCCCTTCCATAAAAAAGTAAAAAAAATGGACATTTCTAAGCCCTTTTCTTTTAAGCCCAAAGTGCATTTGATGTTTTAGCCCCAAAAAAGAAAAAAAGAAAAGAAAAACAAGAAAATTATATAAAAAAGAAACAAATAGACAAAATTGACATTTTCAGCCCAAAATGGCACCTTTCTTTTAAGCCCAAAGTGCATTTCTATTTTTTAGCCCAAAAAATGAAATAGTAAAAACAAGAAAATTGTATTGAAAAAGGATAATTAGAAAAATAGACAAAATGGACATTTTTACCCAAAATGGTACTTTTCTGTTAGGCCCAAAGTTCAGCAATTGCAAAGCCCAAAGTGCATCTGATTTTTTAAACCCCCACAAAATAGGATTAAATTCCTCCTTGGGACCGCGAGGTTTCCCTCAGCTGAATAAAATTGCTTGGTGACGACAATCCCACAGGATTAACTCACTCACTCACCATCCGACTCCCACGCCGCGGGAAGTGAGAAACCCCTGGGCCTTCGAGAACCAACGCGACATAAGCTGCAGTCAGTGGTTCACGGGAATCGAACTCACGACCCCCCGCTCGTGGGTTCGACGCGGTAACCACTGGGCTACTGGGCGACACAGAGCGATTAACCGACCGGGGTTAAGGTACGTTTTTCTCGGTGCGATCATCGCTCAACGATGATCGTTCGTGGTTCAACGATGCTCCTCAAACGATTGTATAGAGCTTTATTTTCTTTTTCTTTTTTAATACTATTATGGGGGTGTTTTGCTTCGAGCGGCTGCCGCTAAAGTCGCTAAATAAAAATCACCACCCAAGTTCCCCGTCCCCACCGCAAGCTCTCACAAGCTTGTTATAAACAAGTCATAACTATATTATCATCAATTAGTGAAAGACTACAGCTCCATGAAAAATCGGAAGAAACAAACATTTGGCCAGCGTCAGAGTTTATGTTGACACATTTGGAAGCTTAGATCTTGTGCCAGCAGCTTCTCTTCCATCAAGACAGGCCCGAGTTTGGCCGACGCCCTACCATACTACAAATGTTCCTCGCGATTTGGCGATCTGCGACCGGGTAGCATCATTTACCGATCCTATGATGATATAATAACAATAATAATAATAGTGATAATGATAATGATAATAATGATAGTAATAATAATAATAATAACTAGCGGAACCCGTGTAAATTACACGAAAGAGAAGAGGGTAAATCATTGCATGAAGATGGCAAGAGAGGTAGGATATCCTCTCCCTCTGTTGTCCTTCAGGGTACACTATAATGTCACGCTGGACAGGAGGTGCTCCATCATCACCGACAAATATTGCTGCAATTTCATCATTTGTTGGATTATTATATCTCCTCGCATCAGGGCCGGCAATAAATTGCATGGTTATTTTTCTGGGAGGGATATTTTGTAACGTAGCTCTCTGTTGCTCTTCAAGTTCGACAGTTCTCATGTTTTTATATGCCCCTACATAAAGATTATCGACCATTGCTTGAGATATTTTTTTCGAAAACTGAATATAAGAAATTAGAATTTTGATTAGCATTTGACCTCAGATATTAATGCATTCATTTGTTTCAATTATATAGAGCTGTCCCTATTTTCTTTCTTAAATTTTCATTTAATCTTCGAAGACCATCCATAACATCGAGACCTTCCAGAACTTCGAGACCTTCGAGACCTTACAAGAACTTCGGCACTTTTCGAGAACTTCGGCACTTTCGAGAACTTCGTCACCTTCGTTGAGCTTCGACAACCTTCGAGAGCTTCGGCACCTTCGAGAAACTTCGGCATCCTTCGAGAACTTCGTCACCTTCGAGGAACATCGGCACCCTTCGATAACTTCGGCACCTTTCGGCAACTTCGGCGACATCGAGAACTTCGGCGCCTTCCGAGAACTTCGGTCGCCCTTCGCGACATTCGGGCTCCTTCGAGAACTATGGCACCTTCGAGAATTTCTCGTGTCACCTTCGAGAACTTTCGCACCTTCGAGAGCTTCTGCACGCTTCGAGGAACCTTCGGCACCTCCGAGAACTTCGGCACCTTCGAGAACTTCGGCTCCTTCGAGAACTTCGGCACCTTCGACAACTTCGGCGACTTCGAGAACTTCGGCCCCCTCGAGAACTTTGGCACCTTCGAGAATTTCGGCACCTTCGAGAACTTCGGCACCTTCGACAATTTCGGCACTTTCGAGAACTTCGTAGAACCTCGACCACCTTCGTGAACTTCGGCACGTTATCGAGAACTTCAGTCACCATCGAGAACTTTGGCAACTTCGAGAACTTTGGCAGCTTCGAGAACTTCGACACCATGGAAAGGTCCGTTGCATTTCATGTAAGCGTGACACAAAATAACACCCTCGCTATCGTATAATAATAATAATAATAATAATAAAATAAAAATAATAAATAATAAATAATAATAATACATAATAATAATAATAATAAATAATAATAATAATAAATAATATTAATATTAATAATAATAAAAATAATAAAAATAATAATAATATTAATAGTAATAATAATAATAATAATAATAACAATAAAATACAATAATAAAAAATCTTAATAATAATAATAATAATAATAATAATAAAAATAAAAAATAATAAAAATAATAATAATAAAATAATAATAATAATAATAATAATAATAATAATAAATAAAAATGAATAATAATAATAAAAATGAATAATGATAATAAATAATAATAATATATAACAACAACAACAATAATAACTGCAACAAAAAACAACAAAAACAACCCCCAAAAAAAAAACAATAAAAAAATAATAATAAAAATAAATAATAAATAATAATAATAAAAAATAATAATAATAATAATTACTAAAATAATAAATAGTAATATTAAAATTCTACGGAACAAACATGACTTATTTCAACAATTCCGAGAAACGTGACACACAAAATAACACAACACGCTATCGGTATTAATATATCTATATGATAATAATAAGGATAATAATTATAAAAATAATAATACTAATAATAATAATAATGATAATTATAATAATAAATAATAATAATAATATTAATAATAAACAATAATAATAATAATAATAATAATAATAATAATAATAAAATAATAATAATAAATAATAAATTAATAATAATAATAATTATAAATAATAATAATAATAATAATAATAATAAATAATAAAAATAATAATAACAATAATAATAATAATAATAATAATAATAATAATAATAGTAATAATAAATAATAATAATAATAATAAAAATAGATATAATAAAATAATAATAATAATAAATAATTAATAATAATAATAATAATACTAATAGTAAAAAATTTAATAATAATAAAAATGGTAATGATAATGAAAATAACAATAATCCTAATAATAAATAAAAGATAATAATAATAATCATAATAATTAATAATAATAATAATAATAATAATAAATAATAATAATAAGAATATTAATAATAATAATAATAATAATCAGAAAAAAATAATAATGATAATAATCATAAAATAATAATAATAATATTACTATGAATAATAATAAGGATAAATAATAATAATGAATAATAACTAATAATAATAATAATTAAATACTAATAATAATAATAAATAAAATATAATAATAATATAATAATAAATAATAATAATATAAATAATAATAATAATAATAATAAATAATAATAATAATAATAAAATAATATAATAATAATAATAATAATAATAAGAATAAGAATAAGAATAACAATAATAGTAATAATTTTAATAATAATAATGATAATGAATAATGATAATAATAAAATAATAATAATAATAATAATAATAATAATAATAATCATTAATATATAACAATATATAATAATAAATAATAATAATTA
>NW_027467506.1:40000-45000 GCF_046742065.1 Oratosquilla oratoria
GGGTAATACCCAGGCAATCTATTATACCAACAACATAATAGCAAGAATTTTAATAGAGTGCAGTTTGATTCATACCACCAGTAATCAAAATACCAACCTACATAAAGACTTGTACAAACTTGATAATTTCATTTGTCAAGAAATTAGTAAGATAATATCAGGTAAAATGTGACCCAACGAATTGACCTAATGTCGCCCTATGTCATTAGTAGAAACAGTGACCCTGGCGACTGTGACCTGATGTCGCCCCACCATCCTAAGATAATTGACAATGACCTTCCACTCTCCAGGGGGTAATTGGTCGCTACGCTTATTCAAACTGTCCTTGTTCCTTTGTATCATGTATATATTTTCTATGTATTCCTATCACTATGTACTTGTTGCACTGAAGATGTAATATACGAAAGCGCTCTGCTTCGTTAGTTTCTTTTTCCAAGTGGTCTACTTTGCATAAGTGAACACAAGTACCCGTGTTCTTATTAGCATATATATATATATGTATATATATATATATATGTATATATATATTCATATATATATATATATATGTATATACATATATATATATATACATATATATATATATATATATATATATATATATATATATATATATATGTGTGTGTGTGTGTGTGTGTGTGTGTGTGTGTGTGTGTGTGTGTGTGTGTGTGTGTGTGTGTGTGTGTGTGTGTGTGTGTGTGTGTGTGTGTGTGTGTGTGTGTGTGTGTGTGCGTGTGTGTGTGTGTGTGTGTGTGTGTGTGTGTGTGTGTGTGTGTGTGTGTGTGTGTGTGTGTGTGTGTGTGTGTGTGTCTGTGTGTGTGTGTGTGTGTGTGTGTGTGTGTGTGTGTGTGTGTGTGTGTGTGTGTGTGTGTGTGTGTGCGTGTGTGTGTGTGTGCGATGTGTGTGTGTGTGTGTGTGTGTGTGTGTGTGTGTGTGTGTGTGTGTGTGTGTGTGTGTGTGTATGTGTGTATGTGTGTGTGTTGTGTTGTGTGTGTGTGTGTGTGTGTGTGTGTGTGTGTGTGTGTGTGTGTGTGTGTGTGTGTGTGTGTGTGTGTGTGTGTGTGTGTGTGTGTGTGTGTGTGTGTGTGTGTGTGTGTGTGTGTGTGTGTGTGTGTGTGTGTGTGTGTGTGTGTGTGTGTGTGTGTGTGTGTGTGTGTGTGTGTGTGTGTGTGTGTGTGTGTGTGTGTGCGTGTGTGTGTGTGTGTGTGTGTGTGTGTGTGTGTGTGTAATAAAACCAATTGGAAAATAAAATGAAAGGTGACCGAACGTTTTCGTCTATTTAAGATATTTTCTTAAATAGGCGAAAACGTTCGGTCACCTTTCATTCTATTTTCCAAGTGGTTTTATTACACATCTTGTGAATCACGTGTTTTTGTGATTTATTCGCATATATACATATATATATATATATATATATATATATATATATATTATATATATATATATATATATATGTATGCAAAATCAGTATATGAGAAAATACATTTGAAGACGTCATACGTCTGAGGATATGATTAAGCAAACTGACCTCCTAATTTCTGCAAGTTTTTTTTTTCTGTTGTAAATCATACTTTGTTTCAGTTCGTTTGGTGATTTAGACCGTCGTTATCTAAGCATACCTTTATTTGAAATAACTTTTCTTTTTTAACCATCATGTCCACTTTCCCATATCCTTTTGGGAATGCAAAGAGGCCCCCCTTCAGTTATGAACCACCGAGTTTTATGCTCCCCCTCTTCAAGAAATTTCGCCTTTTGTGCACCACTCGCCCGACCGCGACTGACCATCAGCATCGGCAGCAAAACCGAGATGCGACAGGCGGAGTCACACGTGCTGAGCCTCGATTCCATGGAAGGCCTGAATTGTGGAGAGAATCATGTTCAACGACGGCGCCCTTTCCTGGAGGAGAGCCTGTTACAGGCCTCAAGCCCTTGCCTGGCGAAGACTTCCTCCGAAGTCTATCGCCCGCAAGGAGGAGGAATCAAGCCCACTTACAAGCCCAAGGATGGAGTCGAGAGAGGACGCCAGCAGGACCCCAGGGACCCTTCAAGAGGTGCAAGGAAGGAAGAACTCCTCACGGACGACTACTGGTACAGCGTCAGCCCCGCCCACTGCTTATTTTGCATCCGCAAGCGAAAAGTCCTCGAAGAAGGAAGGTTCCCTTTCGCCTGCTGGGTGCACGACGAAGACGAAGAAGAAGAAGAGGACGACGATGTCTCTTCTTCTTCTTCGGTATGTCAGGAACCAGCTATCACTTCCTCCTCCTCCTAGCTCCAGAAAGACACGAGCCCCCGTAGGCTGTACCACAGGGCGACTCGGGACTCAGAAGAGCGTTGCCCAGACTAGAGCCCGAGCCCAGGCGCCCCGCAATGGCGGACACATCCGGCCTGGTTCCGGAGCAGGAGTGACGTCGAGTCGTGGAGGGCAGCAAGCCCACCCTCCCGACGACAGTGGAGAACGCCTCCTGCATGGTTCCGGACCAGGAGCGACGTCCATGCCTGGAGGAGGTGAACCAAGCCCAAAACGTTCACTCAATTCCCATCCATAAAAAAGTAAACAAAATGGACATTTCTAGCCCCTTTCTTTTAAGCCCAAAGTGCATTTGATGTTTTAGCCCAAAAAAAAAGGAAAGAAAAACAAGAAAATTATATAAAATGAAACAAATAGACAAAATTGACATATTTAGCCCAAAATGGCACCTTTCTTTTAAGCCCAAAGTGCATTTTTATTTTTTAGCCCAAAAAAGGAAAAAATAAAAACAAGAAAATTATATAAAAATGATACTTTTCTGTTAGGCCCAAAGTTGACCAATTGCAAAGCCCAAAGTGTATTTGATTTTTTAGCCCCCCACAAAATAGGATTAAATTCCTCCTTGGGACCGCGAGGTTCCCCTCAGCTGAATAAAATTGCTTGGTGACGACCATCCCACAGGATTAACTCACTCACTCACCCACCATCCGACTCCCACGCCGCGGGAAGTGAGAAACCCCTGGGCCTTCGAGAACCAACGCGACATAGGCTGCAGTCAATGGTTCACGGGAATCCAACTCACGACCACCCGCTCGTGGGTTCGACGCGGTAACCACTGGGGGGCTACTGGGCGACACAGAGCGATTAACCGACCGGGGTTAAGGTACGTTTTTCTCGGTGCGATCATCGCTCAACGATGATCGTTCGTGGTTCAACGATGATCCTCAAACGATGGTAGAGAGCTCTATTTTCTTTTTCTTTTTTAATACTATTATGGGGGTGTTTTGCTTCGAGCGACTGCCGCTAAAGTCGCTAAATAAAAATCACCACCCAAGTTCCCCTCACCACCGCAAGCTCTCACAAGCTTGTTATCAAAAAGTCTTAACTATATTATTATCAATTAGTGAAAGACTACAGTCCATGAAAAATCGGAAGAAACAAACATTTGGCCAACGTCAGAGTTCATGTTGACACATTTGGAAGCTTAGATCTTGTGCCAGCAGCTTCTCTCCAATCAAGACAGGCCCGAGTTTGGCCGACGCCCTACGTACAATAATACAAATGTTCCTCGCGATTTGGCGATCTGCGACCGGGTAGCATCATTTACCGATCCTATGATGATATAATAACAATAATGATAATAGTGATAATGATAATGATAATAATAATAGTAATGATAATAATAATAATAATAATAATAATAATAATAATAATAATAATAATAATAATAATAATAATAATAATAATAATAATAATAATAATAATAATAATAATAATAATAATAATAATAATAATAATAATAATAATAATAATAATAATAATAATAATAATAATAATAATAATAATAATAATAATAATAATAATAATAATAATAATAAAAATAGAGCTCTATACAATCGTTTGAGGAGCATCATTGAACCACGAACGATCATCGTTGAGCGATAATCGCACCGAGGAAAATGTACCGTATCCCCGGTCGGTAAGACGCTCTGTGCCGCCCGGTAGCCCAGTGGATAGCGTGTCGAACTCACGAGAGGGTGGTCGTGAGTTGGATTCCCGGGAACCACTGCAGCCTATGTTGCGTTGGTTCTCGACAGCCCTGACCAGGCTCAATCTTCCAGGGGTTTCTCACTTCCCGCGGCGTGGGAGTCGGATGGTGGGTGAGTGAGTTAATCCTCTGGGATTGTCACCACCAAGCAATTTTATTCAGCTGAGGGTAACCTCGCGGTCCCAAGGAAGAACTTAATCCTATTTTTTGGAGGGTTAAAATATCAAATGCACTTTGGGCTTTGCAATTGCTCGACTTTGGGCTTAACAGAAAAGTACCATTTTGGGTAAAAATGTCCATTTTGTCTATTCTTCTAATTATCCTTTTTCAATACAATTTTCTTGTTTTTACTATTTCATTTTTTGGGCTAAAAATTAAAAATGCACTTTGGGCTTAAAAGAAAGGTGCCATTTTGGGCTAAAAATGTCCATTTCTGTCTATTTGTTTCTATTTTTATATAACTTTCTTGTTTTTCTTTACTTTTTCCTTTTTTTTGGGGGGCTAAAACATCAAATGCACTTTGGGCTTAAAAGAAAGGGGCTAGAAATGTCCATTTTGTTTACTTTTTTATGGATGGGAATTGAGTGAACGTTTTGGGCTTGGTTCACCTCCTCAAGGTATGGACGTCGCTCCTGGTCCGGAACCACGCAGGAGGCGTTCTCCACTGTCGTCGGGTGGGTGGGCTTGCCCTCCACGTCTCGACGTCACTCCTGGTCCGGAACCAGGCCGGATGTGTCCGCCATTGCGGGGCGACTGGGCTCGACCTCTGGTCCGGGTGACGCTCTCCTGAGTCCCGAGTCGCCCTGTGGTACAGCCTACGGGGGCTCGTGTCTTTCTGGAGCTAGGAGGAGGAGGAGGAAGTGATAGCTGGTTCCTCACATACCGAAGAAGAGGAAGAGACATCGTCGTCCTCTTCTTCTTCTTCGTCTTCGTCGTGCACCCAGCAGGCGAAAGCGAGCCTTCCTTCTTCGAGGACTTTTCGCT
>NW_027467506.1:67500-70000 GCF_046742065.1 Oratosquilla oratoria
CATATTCCTAATACCATTTCATATTTATAGATATGCAATAACTTTACTAGATTTGACTATTACATAATATCACATTCATATGTATTCTTACAGTTAAGTAATTCTTGTTTAAACAAATAGCTCTTATATGTTTAAAATTCAATATTTACATAGAACTTATACATTTTTTATCAATGTAACCTACTTTACTGCTGTAATTTTTTTTTATGAACCATAATTAATTCTATTATAAGAATAATATCACAATAATTAACTCCTTATTATATAATATTAATTCCACATTTTATTACTATTTTATATATATACACATATATTTTTATGATTTTTGTAATCCCATTACTATATCCCCCTTCCCATATCTAAGCATAACATAATACCCTTAGTTACTATATACCTATTATTCATATTTTAACAGCTCCCTTTTTTCTTAGATTACAAATCAAAACTAACTATTAACTAATACATGATTTAACAACATGGCCTTTGCCACCAGATCAAAACTAAAAAGTTTACATAGCGTCTTCTCAAAGTCTAGAGAAGAAAAACACCAAAATGACATATCCAGTGACAAAGAGGAAATACACACAGAAGACTTAATTGGCAATGACAATACCTCTGACCAGTTAAATAAACCTGACAAAACTAATCCTAATGCAGATACCCCTATAACTCCCCTTTATGAGAACGATGTCTTACCTTTTTTCAACCAGCTTCCTCAAGTAGACCCCTTTCACCCCTCACAATCACAACCACCCATTCCTCCCATCCAACCAAATATGCAAACAAAACCTCCTATAAACCATAATCCATCCAACCCCCATATCCCAACACATAATAACCCCCCTCCCATTCAGCAACAGTACCAAAACTTCCCCCTTCCTTCCCCCCATACCCCACCTGTTCAAACCCACTCCACACCATACCACCAACCACCACCTAACCTTCCTCCAAACCCACAATATTATCCTTACCCACAACCTCAACCAACAATAATTAACAATTATCAAACCATAACCCCCCTCACAGAAATCCCAACCTTTTCCCGAGATAGCGGACTATCCATTACAGATTTCTTGACAGCATGTGACCTGTTTTCCTACTAACAGATCCTTCTGATCACTCCACCTTCACCATACATGGAGAGAAGTTGAGAAAGGTCAAACTGAACCTCGACCCAATCTCACCTCCCATCCACAACCCACCTATCACAGACGCACACCAATCACCAATACGCAAGTCTCATCCCATGACTCTGCGTCGACGCAACTAAACATGCACTCTAGCTCTCGCCCCTGAAGATGCAGGACGCCATGTATCTATCAGTGGAGGTTAAAATGGCCCATTTCCAATAAGAACTCTTTTCCACATATCTATAAAACTTCTCTACTTCCTTCCGACCAATATAATCTTAGCGAGAGTCAGATAAACATATCCTCATACACTGAGACATAACCTTCATCCTCCAAAACTAAATACATCATTAATTACCCACCTTAAACATCGACTACTTTTGACATGGACTCATTCGACTTACATCATAGGATTCTTCCATATAACTCCACAGCCCTTTCCCTCTTAATCATGCTCTTTATACTAATAATAATAATCATATTCTGTTGCATGAAGTAACACCTTCCAAAACCTTTCCACCTCCATACCCAAATTGTTGTAAACCTAGATTAAGTTTATTCTTGTGTCTCACCCAATATCTTAAATACTATAAAAATTCATACAGAAACTATATATCCATACTATGAAATAAAACAAGTGCAATGTGACACAACAAACTGACCATAGAACAGTGTCTAGAAAAACAACACTCCCAACAGTGATAGTGTTAAACCATAAAAACAATAACATTTAAAAAGTGAATTAAACAGTGTATGTGAAATCCAATAGAACGTGTAATCTGGTGAGACACAACGTTACACTTCTGAGACACAACATCGCTACCCCTTAATTACAGTTCATGATCCCCCTTGGGACCTCAGATTCACTTCAACAACACCCCCCCATCTGCACATTTTTAACCCCACAGGATTTTGTGTCTCTGAATTTTTTTTTCTCGATGTATTACCCATATAAATACTTTTGTAAACCATGTACCCTAGGTGCCGGGAGCCACCTAACCCCAGGGGGAGAGCGATATGTATACGCCACCATATACATGATGAGTAACGTCACTCGCTCACACTCCCTCACTCACTCCCTCACTCACTCACCCACTCAATGTCAGGCCCTTCTAGCTGACTAAGAATTAAGTCAGCAATCTTCGGGTCTGCAACAACAACTCGACCACCAAACAGACATACGAACGCACATGAACATCCGAGTAACCAAACAAACACAAAACACAAATTACGTATACTAACGATCCTCCCCTGGATATATAATTAACATGTATGATAATAGACAACAATACATAATCAATGCAGTTGCACCACCCATGTGAGACAACGGACCTTCTCGAAATTAATGTAAAGACTAAAGACTAAACCCA
>NW_027467506.1:80000-82500 GCF_046742065.1 Oratosquilla oratoria
GGTTTCTGCAATATCTTTTCGTCACGCGTTATTGTGATTATTTTTGATATATATATATATATATATATATATATATATATATATATATATATATATATATATATATATATACATATATATATATATATATACATATTATATATATATATACATATATTTATATATATGTATGAGCAGTAGTCGTTCAGTTGAGCAGTAGTCGTCACTCAGGTCAGGTCAAACCGGGTAGCTGCTTCAGTTAGCGATATGGCGAGTGAATGTGTCACTGTGTTCAGCGCCGAAGAGGTACAATCTCTATTTAGTAGAATTGAAGCCTTGGAGGATGCTGTTAAGTGCCTTAAGGAGGAGAATCGAGTTCTCCGCTCGAAGGCCCATGATACGGAAGGCAATATTAGCGATGAGCATGGATGGAATACGGTGAGAAATAAGATGCGGAAAAGTGGAAAAAATTCCTCACCAGCCCCACTGAAATGCAAAAACTCGTTTCAAGTGCTGGCAAATCTGCAGGAAGAAGGAACTAATGAAATCCAAGAGAAGAAGAAAAGGGCAGACGCTGGATCCCTGCCCACAGGTAAGATTTTGGTAGTAGGAGACAGTCAAGTGAGGTATTTAGACAGGGTTTTCTGCGACAAAGATAGGAAACATAGGACGCAGGTGTGTTTCCCCGGCGCGGGCATAGGTGATGTTAGAGATAGGATTGAAGAGTGTCTAGTAGGGGAGGGAAAGGACCCAGTAGTTTGCTTAAGTGCCGGAGGAAATGATATAGGTAAGGTAGGGAGTGAGGAATTATTTGCGCGGTACCGAGATGCGCTAGACAAGATCAGAAATAGGGGAGGTGTTCCTGTAGTATGTGGAATCCTTCCGAGGCGTAGAGTTGGAGGCATGTGGCATTCCAGGGCTATTGCAATGAATTGCAGGCTGGCAAAACATTGTAAGGCTAATGGATGGGCATTTGTCGACAACTGGGACCGCTTTTATGGTAAGAATCACCTATACACAAGGGACGGAGTGCACTTGTCTCCCAAAGGATTTCGGCTCCTTGCTGAATCCCTCGTGCGAGAAGTAGGCATCCTACAGGGTTTTTTCGGGTAGATTATGTGGGAGTAGGGGGGGAAGTATCGGAATATAGTTTAGGAAATAGAAACAACTTAGAGGACTGTACAAAAAATCACCAAAGCAGGTGGAGGGAAGATAAACTTAAAGTTTACTATACAAATAGTAGGAGCATAATTAACAAAATTGATTTGCTGCGAGGTAAAGCATGCGTAGAAAATTTCGATATTATAGCCATTACTGAATCCTGGATCAACATGGCTGATAAACATTTCCTTCCGGAAATCGAAATAGAAGGATATAAGTTTTTTCATAAGGATAGGGTCGGCAGGAATGGGGGAGGTGTAGCACTTTTCGTTAAAAATACATTAAACTGTATTATCAACAATTCGATTAAGGAAGAGGACTGTACGGAATCTATTTGGGTAGAGATTATAGGCAAGAATAAGAAAGTTATTATTGGCGTCTTGTATAGACCTCCTAACCTTAGCATTGAGCAGACTGATTCCCTAATTCATGAAATTCACAGAGCGTCCCAGTACAAAAACGTTGTAATCATGGGAGATTTTAACTATAGAAACATTGACTGGGAAACTTTGATAGGAGATCATGAAGCGAAACAATTCCTAGATGTGGTGCAGGATAATTTCCTAAAACAAATGATTACCGATCCTACGAGGGGACAAAATACCCTGGACTTAATTCTAACAAATAATGAGCACCAAATTAGCAGCATAATAGTGGGCGATAGTCTAGGCTTTAGCGATCATCAAGAAATAAGATTTAATATTATTTGGGAAAAAATAAAAAGTACAAATAACGTTCAAGTACCAGACTTCAGGAAAGCAAACTTTGACAATATAAAAACCTATTTGAAATTGAATACGAAAAACAATCCGGACGTTTCAAACATTCTTGATTCTCGTTGCGGGGCTGATAATCAGAAGTGGGTCAAGGAGGATACGCGTACCTTGGGTCAGGTCTGGGTCAAAGAGAGAACTACGCATACCTTAAGTCAGGTCTGGGTCAAAGAGAGTGATGCGCGTGCCTTGGGTCAGGTCGATTCGGGGCGACGGCCCAAAAATCAGGTCAGTACTTTGGATGAGATGTATAGCAATCTGGCAGATCTAATTATTAATGCACAAAACACATTTATCCCCCTAAAGTCAATACGAAAAAATAGTAATACTCCCAAATGGATGACGGACAGATTGAAACATGAGATCGGAATTAAAAGAGGACTTTACGTAAAAATAAAAAACGGGGAATCACACCTTAGATCAAGATATAACGAAATGGCAAAGCTGGTTAAAAGGAATACACGTTCAGCGAAACGTAATTATGAAATCAAGGTTGCCAGTCAAGCAAAATCCAACCCAAAGGGTTTCTTTCACCTCTATAGAACAAAAAATAAAGAAAAAATAGGACCAATTAAAAACGATGAAAA
>NW_027467506.1:90000-95000 GCF_046742065.1 Oratosquilla oratoria
TGTGACCTTAGTTTTATCTTTAGAGGTCGATTCCTATCCTTAGTATAGCGACCAATTCTGTAAGTCTCTTCTAAGTCTGTGCCTGAATCACTGTCTCCCCCCTGAATTTCATTAAGGATTTCTACTGCTGTCTCTTTTTCTTCTTTTTCTCTCATGTACCTTGCCAATCCTTGTTTTTCTTTAAGCCCATAAACCACAATACATTTCTTCCTATCTACTGTGTCCCTGACCCAATTTGCTTTTTCGTTAATCACTTGAATGATTGTGTCTTTTGCATTATCTTGCATTTGCTGCTTGACTATTTCTTTGAAAGCAATTTCTTTATTTTCAATATTTTCTTTCCACTTCTTAATTTCCTGGATACTGTCCCCACCTAAGTTTTCTTCGATCTTTTGTGTCAATTCTTGTAATTTGTTGTTCACTTCCTGCTTTAGATTTTCGCTATTGTTATTATCATTAGTTTTCTTCTTTTCATTATCATTCTTCAGTTCATTTATGTCTCTTTTCATTTCTTTAATTTCGTTTGTAAGATCCAAGTTAGCTTTTCTCAGGTCAGAAATTTCATGGTTAGTCTTAGATAAACAATCAATTAAACCAATGACCTCTTTTCTTAAGTCCATGATTTCATTTTCCCACCGAGTCCTATTTTTGCTCATCTCTCTCTCTATCTCTAATAATCTACTTAAGTTCTTTCTTTCGTACTTACCAAACCCTAAGAAATCATTGTCATAACACGTGCTTTGTTGATTGTTTACATCGCGGTTCAGTGGATTGCCGCCAGATGGCTCTGATTCGCAACTGGCTTTCGAGTCGTTTTCATTCATTTTTGCTAATTTCGAGTTAACACAATTAACTAGCACTGCATAGATACCATTTCGGGCACTCACGTTCACTCCCCACCCCTACAGTACAAACCAGGTTTTCCTTTTTCGTCGTAAATCCTCTTCTTCTTGGTCGCGCGACGACAGCGACGACGAGCGGTGTTGCTTCGATGAGTGTGTGTGTGTGTGTGTGTGTGTGTGTGTGTGTGTGTGTGTGTGTGTGTGTGTGTGTGTGTGTGTGTGTGTGTGTGTGTGTGTGTGTGTGTGTGTGTGTGTGTGTGTCTGTGTGTGTGTGTGTGTGTGTGTCTGTGTGTGTGTGTGTGTGTGTGTGTGTGTCTATGTGTGTGTGTGTGTGTGTGTGTGTGTGTGTGTGTGTGTGTGTGTGTGTGTGTGTGTGTGTGTGTGTGTGTGTATGTGTGTCTGTGTGTGTGTGTGTGTGTGTGTGTGTGTGTATGTGTGTGTGTGTGTGTGTGTGTATGTGTGTGTGTGTGTGTGTGTGTGTGTGTGTGTGTGTGTGTGTGTGTGTGTGTGTGTGTGTGTGTGTGTGTGTGTGTGTGTGTGTGTGTGGGTGTGTGGGTGTGTGTGTGTGTGTGTTTGGGTGTGTGTGTGTGTGTGTGTGTGTGTGTGTGTGTGTGTGTGTGTGTGTGTAATAAAACCACTTGTAAAATATAATGAAAGGTGACCGAACGTTTTCGTCTATTTAAGATATTTTCTTAAATAGACGAAAACGTTCGGTCACCTTTCATTCTATTTTCCAAGTGGTTTTATTACACATCTTGTGAATCACGTGTTTTTGTGATTTATTCGCATATATACATATATATATATATATATATATATATATATTATATACAGTATATATATATATATGTATGCAAAATCAGTATAGGAGAAAATACATTTGAAGACGTCATACGTCTGAGGATATGATTATACAAACTGACCTCCTAATTTCTGCAAGTTTTTTTTTTTTTCCTGTTGTAAATCATACTTTGTTTCAGTTCGTTTGGTGATTTAGACTACCATTATCTAAGCATACCTTTATTTGAAATAACTCTTCTTTTTTAACCATCATGTCCCCTTTCCCATATCCTTTTGGGAATGCAAAGAGGCCCTCCTTCAGTTATGAACCACCGAGTTTTATGCTCCCCCTCTTCAAGAAATTTCGACTTTTGTGCACCACTCGCCCGACCGCGACTGACCATCAGCATCGGCAGTAAAACCGAGATGCGACAGGCGGAGTCACACGTGCTGAGCCTCGATTCCATGGAAGGCCTGAATTGTGGAGAGAATCATGTTCAACGACGGCGCCCTTTCCTGGAGGAGAGCCTGTTACAGGCCTCGAGCCCTTGCCTGGCGAAGACTTCCTCCGAAGTCTATCGCCCGCAAGGAGGAGGAATCAAGCCCACTTACAAGCCCAAGGATGGAGTCGAGAGAGGTCGCCAGCAGGACCCCAGGGACCCTTCAAGAGGTGCTCCCACAAGCTCCAGGGGCAAGGAAGGAAGAACTCCTCACGGACGACTACTGGTACAGCGTCAGCCCCGCCCACTGCTTAT
This sequence comes from Oratosquilla oratoria, assembly GCF_046742065.1. Taxonomy (NCBI): domain Eukaryota; kingdom Metazoa; phylum Arthropoda; class Malacostraca; order Stomatopoda; family Squillidae; genus Oratosquilla; species Oratosquilla oratoria. Next base: position 92,378 of record NW_027467506.1, read on the forward strand.
TTTGCATCCGCAAGCGAAAAGTCCTCGAAGAAGGAAAGTTCGCTTTCGCCTGCTGGGTGCACGACGAAGACGAAGAAGAAGAAGAGGACGACGATGTCTCTTCTTCTTCTTCGGTATATCAGGAACCAGCTATCACTCCCTCCTCCTCCTAGCTCCAGAAAGACACGAGCCCCCGCAGGCTGTACCACAGGGCGACTCGGGACTCAGGAGAGAGTCGCCCGGACCGGAGGCCGAGCCCAGTGGCCCCGCAATGGCGGACACCTCCGGCCTGGTTCCGGAGCAGGAGTGACGTCGAGTCGTGGAGGGCAAGCCCACTCTCACGACGACAGTGGAGAACGCCTCCTGCATGGTTCCGGACCAGGAGCGACGTCCATACCTGGAGGAGGTGAACCAAGCCCAAAACGTTCACTCAATTCCCATCGATAAGAAAAAGTAAACAAAATGGACATTTCTAGCCCCTTTCTTTTAAGCCCAAAGTGCATTTGATGTTTTAGCCCAAAAAAGAAAAAAAGAAAAGAAAAACAAGAAAATTATATAAAAATAGAAACAAATAGACAGAAATGGACATTTTTAGCCCACAATGGCACCTTTCTCTTAAGCCCAAAGTGTATTTTTATTTTTAGCCAAAAAAATGAAATAGTAAAAACAAGAAAATTGTATTGAAAAAGGATAATTAGAAAAATAGACAAAATGGACATTTTTACCCAAAATGGTACTTTTCTGTTAAGCCCAAAGTCGAGCAATTGCAAAGCCCAAAGTGCATTTGATTTTTTAGCCCCCCCAAAAAATAGGATTAAATTCTTCCTTGGGACCGCGAGGTTCCCCTCAGCTGAATAAAATTGCTTGGTGACGACAATCCCACAGGATTAACTCACTCACTCACCATCCGACTCCCACGCCGCGGGAAGTGAGAAACCCCTGGGCTGTCAAGAACCAACGCGACATTGGCTGCAGTCAGTGGTTCACGGGAATCCAACTCACGACCACCCGCTCGTGGGTTCGACGCGGTAACCACTGGGGGGCTACTGGGCGACACAGAGCGATTAACCGACCGGGGTTAAGGTACGTTTTTCTCGGTGCGATCATCGCTCAACGATGATCGTTCGTGGTTCAACGATGCTCCTCAAACGATTGTATAGAGCTTTATTTTCTTTTTCTTTTTTAATACTATTATGGGGGTGTTTTGCTTCGAGCGAGTGCCGCTTAAGTCGCTAAATAAAAATCACCAATCAAGTTCCCCTCACCACCGCAAGCTCTCACAAGCTTGTTATCAAAAAGTCTTAACTGTATTATTATCAATTAGTGAAAGACTACAGTCCATGAAAAATCGGAAGAAACAAACATTTGGCCAACGGCAGAGTTCATGTTGACACATTTGGAAGCTTAGATCTTGTGCCAGCAGCTTCTCTTCCATCAAGACAGGCCCGAGTTTGGCCGACGCCCTACCATACTACAAATGTTCCTCGCGATTTGGCGATCTGCGACCGGGTAGCATCATTTACCGATCCTATGATGATATAATAACAATAATAATAATAGTGATAATGATAATGATAATAATGATAATGATAATAATGATAATGATAATAATGATAGTAATAATAATAATGATAGTAATAATAATAATGATAGTAATAATAATAATGATAGTAATAATAATAATGATAGTAATAATAATAATAATGATAATGATAATAATAATGATAATGATAATAATAATGATAATAATAATAATAATAATAATAATAATGATAATAATAATAATAATAATAATAATAATAATAACAATAACAATAACGATAACGATAACGATAACGATAACGATAACGATAACGATAACGATAATGATAATGATAATGATAATGATAATGATAATGATAATGATAATGATAATGATAATGATGATAATAATAATAATAATAATAATAATAATAATAATAATGATAATAATAATAATAATAATAATAATAATAATAGTAATAATAATGATAATAATGATAATAATAAAAATAGAGCTCTATACAATCGTTTGAGGAGCATCATTGAACCACGAACGATCATCGTTGAGCGATAATCGCACCGAGGAAAAAGTACCGTATCCCCCGTCGGTAAGACGCTCTGTGCCGCCCGGTAGCCCAGTGGATAGCATGTCGGACTCACGAGAGGGTGGTCGTGAGTTGGATTCCCGGGAACCACTGCAGCCTATGTCGCGTTGGTTCTCGGCAGCCCTGACCAGGCTCAATCTTCCAGGGGTTTCTCACTTCCCGCGGCGTGGGATTCGGATGGTGGGTGAGTGAGTTAATCCTCTGGGATTGTCGTCACCAAGCAATTTTATTCAGCTGAGGGGAACCTCGCGGTCCCAAGGAAGAATTTAATCCTATTTTTTGGGGGGCTAAAAAATGAAATGCACTTTGGGCTTTGCAATTGCTCGACTTTGCAATTGCTCGACTTTTTTGCTCGACAGAAAAGTACCATTTTGGGCTAAAAATGTCCATTGTGTCTATTTTTCTAATTTTCTTTCTTTAATATAATTTTTTTTTTCTTTTTTCATTTTTTGGGCTAAAAAATAAAAGTGCACTTTGCGCTTAAAAGAAAAGTGCCATTTTGTGCTAAAAATGTCAAT
>NW_027467506.1:117500-120000 GCF_046742065.1 Oratosquilla oratoria
AGAAGAAGAGGACGACGATGTCTCTTCTTCTTCTTCGGTATGTCAGGAACCAGCTATCACTTCCTCCTCCTCCTAGCTCCAGAAAGACACGAGCCCCCGCAGGCTGTACCACAGGGCGACTCGGGACTCAGAAGAGCGTTGCCCGGACTAGAGCCCGAGCCCAGGCGCCCCGCATTGGCGGACACCTCCAGCCTGGTTCCGGACCAGGAGTGACGTCGAGTCGTGGAGGGCAAGCCCACCCTCCCGACAGTGGAGAACGCCTCCTGCATGGTTCCGGACCAGGAGCGACGTCCATACCTGGAGGAGGTGAACCAAGCCCAAAACGTTCACTCAATTCCCAGCGATAAAAAAAAGTAAACAAAATTGACATTTCTAGCCCCTTTCTTTTAAGCCCAAAGTGCATTTGATGTTTTAGCCCAAAAAAGAAAAAAAAGACAAGAAAAACAAGAAAGTTATATAAAAAAGAAACAAATAGACAAAATTGACATTTTCAGCCCAAAATGGCACCTTTCTTTTAAGCCCAAAGTGTATTTCTATCTTTAGCCCAAAAATGAAATAGTAAAAACAAGAAAATTGAAATTGAAAAAGGATAATTGGAAAAATAGATAAAATGGACATTTTTACCCCAAAATGGTACTTTTCTGTTAAGCCCAAAGTAGAGGAATTGCAAAGCCCAAAGTGCATTTGATTTTTTAGCCCCCCAAAAAATAGGATTAAATTCTTCCTTGGGACCGCGAGGTTCCCCTCAGCTGAATAAAATTGCTTGGTGACGACAATCCCACAGGATTAACTCACTCACTCACCATCCGACTCCCACGCCGCGGGAAGTGAGAAACCCCTGGGCTGTCAAGAACCAACGCGACATTGGCTGCAGTCAGTGGTTCACGGGAATCCAACTCACGACCACCCGCTCGTGGGTTCGACGCGGTAACCACTAAAGGGCTACTGGGCGACACAGAGCGATTAACCGACCGGGGTTAAGGTACGTTTTTCTCGGTGCGATCATCGCTCAACGATGATCGTTTGTGGTTAAACGATGCTCCTCAAACGATTGTATAGAGCTTTATTTTCTATTTCTTTTTTAATACTATTATGGGGTTGTTTTGCTTCGATCGGCTGCCGCTAAAGTCGCTAAATAAAAATCACCATTCAAGTTCCCCTCACCACCGCAAGCTCTCACAAGCTTGTTATTAGAAAATATTAACTATATTATTATCAATTAGTGAAAGACTACAGTCCATGAAAAATCGGAAGAAACAAACGTTTGGCCAGCGTCAGAGTTCATGTTGACACATTTGGAAGCTTAGATCTTGTGCCAGCAGTTTCTCTCCAATCAAGACAGGCCCGAGTTTGGCCGACGCCCTACGTACCATACTACAAATGTTCCTCCCGATTTGGCGATCTGCGACCGGGTAGCATCATTTGCCGATCCTATGATGATATAATAACAATAATAATAATAGTGATAATGATAATGATAATAATGATAGTAATAATAATGATAATAATAATAATGATAGTAATAATAATAATGATAGTAATAATAATAATGATAGTAATAATAATAATGATAGTAATAATAATAATGATAGTAATAATAATAATAATAATAATAATAATAATAATAATAATAATAATAATAATAATAATGATAATAATAATAATAATAATAATAATAATAATAATAATAATAATAATAATAATAATGATAATAATAATAATAAAAATAACAATAACGATAACGATAACGATAACGATAACGATAATGATAACGATAATAATGATAATGATAATGATAACAATGATAATGATAATAATAATAATAATGATAGTGATAATAATAATAATGATAATAATAATAATAATAATAATAATAATAATAATGATAATAATAATAATAATAATAATAATAATAATAGTAATAATAATGATAATAATGATAATAATAAAAATAGAGCTCTATACAATCGTTTGAGGAGCATCATTGAACCACGAACGATCATCGTTGAGCGATAATCGCACCGAGGAAAAAGTACCGTATCCCCCGTCGGTAAGACGCTCTGTGCCGCCCGGTAGCCCAGTGGATAGCATGTCGGACTCACGAGAGGGTGGTCGTGAGTTGGATTCCCGGGAACCACTGCAGCCTATGTCGCGTTGGTTCTCGGCAGCCCTGACCAGGCTCAATCTTCCAGGGGTTTCTCACTTCCCGCGGCGTGGGATTCGGATGGTGGGTGAGTGAGTTAATCCTCTGGGATTGTCGTCACCAAGCAATTTTATTCAGCTGAGGGGAACCTCGCGGTCCCAAGGAAGAACTTAATCCTATTTTTTGGGGGGTTAAAATATCAAATGCACTTTGGGCTTTGCAATTGCTCGACTTTGCAATTGCTCGACTTTTTTGCTCGACAGAAAAGTACCATTTTGGGTAAAAATGTCCATTTTATCTATTTTTCTAATTATCCTTTTTCAATACAATTTTCTTGTTTTTACTATTTCATTTTTT